>NW_015169189.1:87804-183343 GCF_001447785.1 Gekko japonicus | reverse complement strand
GCTCAGAATCCAGAAACTGAAGCTAAATCTGGAGAAGACAGAGGTCCTGTGCCTGAGTTGGGGTGGTTCAGGGTTGGGGCTCCCACTTCCGACCTTCGATGGGGCACCTTTGGTGCCAGCTTCGGAGGTTAGGAGTCTGGGAGGGCTCTTGAACCCCACCTTAACGATGGAGGCGCAGGTGGCAGCCACTGCCAGATCGACCTTTTATCATCTTCGGCTGGTATGGCAGCTGGTTCCTTTCCTCGACCGCAATGACCTAGCTACAGTGATCCATGCAATGGTCACCTCAAGGCTAGACTACTGTAACACTCTCTACATGGGGCTGCCTTTGTCGCAAATCCAGAAGCTGCAGCTGGTGCAGAATGCTGCGGCCAGGTTGTTGGTGGGCGCCCCTAGGTGGGAGCACACCCGACCTGTACTGAAAGCGTTGCACTGGCTGCCTATAGTATACCGGATTCACTTCAAAGTGCTGGTGCTTACCTTTAAAGCCCTACATGGCCAGGGTCCGACATACCTGAGGGACTGCATTTCCCCACATATGCCCCAAAGAGCACTTCGGTCGGGGTCACAACACCGGTTGGTGACCCCGGGCCCCAAGGAGGCCAGGCTTGTGGCAACGAGGGCCAGGTCCTTTTCAGTGGTGGCTCCTATCTGGTGGAATGAGCTCCTGGAGGAGATCAGGGCCCTGCGGGACCTTTTGCAGTTCCGTAGGGCCTGTAAGACGGAGCTCTTCCGCCAGGCTTTCGAGTAGGAGCCGCCACTGCCACTACCACCACCACTCCACTAGAGAGCGATAACGCTGGAGGGCCGAGTAACATCCATCTACGGCCCTGGCCCTCCCCTTCTGGTATGCAAGATGTTGGGATCTTTCTATTCTTGCATCCTGATTGAACTGAATTTTAACTGTTTTACCTATTTCATATTGTATGCACTTTGTGCCTTGTTGTAAGCCGCCCTGAGCCTGCTTGCGGGGAGGGCGGGGTATAAATATAAATAAATAAATAATAGTTCAACATGCATATTATGTAATGTGTATGTGTGTCATTACAAAATACCATAATTGAATTTCAGAAGCAAATTAGCCATGTTTCTCTCCTGCCAATATTACTGGTAATCTTGACACACAGTCTATACAGTTACAAGGTCTGCATGTAACAAAGCAGCAGTACAAACCGTCCATATTGTGCATAACAAAAGCACTCTGAATGGATGCATAATGCCCTCTGCCCTCTTCTTCATTCATCCCATTTTTTTAAAGGGGAAAGAAGTACATGAATTGATATGGAATTCCTGTGTCATATGTGGTTATGTCCATGATGGGGGAGAAAGGGCATATACTATAACTCCACTACACAAAGGTCTAGTGAGAGTATGGGCTGGACTTTAATGAAGAGTATGTGGTTAGTTTGGTGTAGTGGTTAAGTGCGCGGACTCTACTCTGGGAGAACCAGGTTTGAGTCCCCACTCCTCCACTTGCACCTGGCTGGATGACCTTGGGCAAGCTGTAGTTCTGTCAAAGCTGTTCTTGAAAAAGAGCAGTTTCTGTCAAGAGCTCTCTCAGCCCCACCTACCTCACAGGGTGTCTGTTGTGGGAAGGGGAAAGGAAAGGAGTTTGTAAGCCGCTCTGAGACACCTTTGGGTAGTGAAGGGTGGGGTATAAATCCAATCTCTTCTTCTTCCTCTTCTAGTTAAGATGGTGATTACTGTCAAAGGATCTTAAGCTAAGGTTCTGCTTAAGGGTGACAGCTTGGGTAAGACAAAACCGAAGTGCTGAAGTGTGAACCCACACACACCAGGGTAGCACTGCCACCAGTCCCCTTAACTACAAAGGCAGAGACCAAGGGATGAAGCCACCAGCCCTCCCAGAACTAAGGTCAATAAAGTCAACCCTGCAAGGTTGAACACTTACAAGGCAAGTTTTAAAACACGTTACTTTGGTAGCTGTGGCCAATGTAGGCCAAACTACTAGATTCAGATTGAAGCCCCAGAGTTCAAGAACACCACAAATTACAATTAAAGTGATTATTATTATTATTAGCAATAATTAAAGTATAATAATAATAATAATAATAATAATAATAATAATAATAATAATAGGATTTATATTCCACCCTCCCCACAAGCGGGCTCAGGGCGGCTCACAACAGTTAAAATACAAACATAGTAGTTTCATACAAGTATAAATGCATATAAACTTAAAATTCTTAAAAACAGCAACAAATGGCAGAAAAATTCAATTTCCAGTATCCACATGCGCCTGTGATGCTGGGCATATGTTGACTAAGATAGGGACCCACTCAGTAGATGCCATGGTGATCTCTAGAAAAGGCAGTTCACCTGGGCAGTATAGGCAGGGGAGGCCAATGTGTTCAAATGTCCACCACCTCAAACAAAGGCCTAGCGAAACAGCTCCATTTTACAGGCCCTGTGGAATTGCATTAAATCCCACAGGGCCCTGATCTCCAGTGGGAGCATGTTCCACCAGGCCGGAGCCAGGGTGGAGAATGCCCTGGCCTTGGTTGAGGTTAAATGGACACCTTTTGGCCCAGGAACTACCAGCAGATGTTGCTTGGCAGAGTGAAAGACTCTATGAGGCACATACGGGAAGAGGCAGTCCCGCTGATATGTTGGTCCCAGACTGCATAGGGCTTTAAAAGTTAGTAACCTTGAACCAGATCCAGTACTCAATTGGTAGCCAGTGCAACTGGCATAACACTCACTTAATGCACGCCTGCACAGATGTCGCAGTCAGCAGGCATGCCGCCACATTTTGAACTAGCTGCAGTTTCTGGGTCAGATTTAAGGGCAGCCCCATGTACAGCATGTTACAGCAATTTAACCTGGAAGTGACCATTTCGAGGATTACTGTCGCTAAGTCCTGGAAGGAGAGATAGGGAACCAGCTGCCTGACCAGCCAAAGATGGTAAAAGGCTGATCTGACAGCTGTGTTGACCTTGGCTTCCATGGAGAGGGAGGCATTCAGGACCACCCTCAGGCTCTTCACCCGCCGCGCTGGCAACAAGGGTGCCCTGCCAAGAGTTGGGAGCCTGATTCCCAATCCCACCCCCACCCCCCTAAGGCTCAGGTACAGGACCTCTGTCTTCTTTGGATTTAATCTCAGACAAATCTGTTTTAGCCACCCAGCCATGGCCCTCAATGCCCTGTCCAAGGTTCCTGGGGCGGAGTCCAGCTGGCTGTCCATCATCAGATAGAGCTGGGTGTCATCGGCATACAGCCCAAACCCCTGGACCAGCTGGGCAAGGGGGCACATACAGATGTTAAACAGCATCAGTGTGAGGTAGCCAGTAACTGAATATGCAGGAATATACAATAAACATCAGTGAAAAGTGAGGATAAAAATAACAGAGCTGAATAACAAACCTAAGCACTTTTATAAGCATTAATTCTTACTGAAGGTTGCTTTGTGGCCGTAGGGTTGGGTGCCGGGAAGGAAAGGGGCCGTGTGTTCTTTTCTGTGATGTTTCCTGGGGCTGTGGGGTGGAGCTCAGGCTGCCTTCCCTGCGGCTGGCCAATGGTTGGCTTGTGGGACTTGGGGACAGGCGCAGGCTTCGGTGGGTCTGCTTCTCTCCTATTTAAAGTCTCGTTTCCTGGGCTCTACCGTGCAGTCTTCTTTGGACATCCCTCCCTCCCTTGTTTTTAAGCTTTATATGCTGTTACTTTTGCTCTGTTCTTTTTGTCACAGCTTCTGGTGGTTTCAGGCATTGGGCTGGATCCATTTGGGGGGAGGCTGTGCCTTCATGTCCACCTCCTCTGTTGGGGACCTCCTTAAGGGGTCTTGGGGATCGACCCCTTGCAGTGGTGCGCCCAGCTCAGGAGTGGTCACAGGGCTCCGCTCCCAGGTGGCAAGGGTTCCACGCAGAGGCTTGCGCCACAAGCTTGCCACTCTCAGTCCCTCAGCAAGTGGGTTGGGATGGCTTCCATCGGCTGACAGGCAGGTTGCCTGATATCTAGATCCATGCCCTATGCCGCATCAGTGGTCCTATGTGCTGTAATCAGTAATGCTGTGGCCTGTTTTACTCCACACGTGTCTTCTGTGCATGATTATGTTTTGTATTCCATTTCCTTTCCACCTCCTGGCACACTTACCTACCCTTAGCACCACAAAATATCACAAGTTCACAAACACAAAACCTTTATTGGCATGAAAGCACAAAACATCATGGAAATACAGGAAAATACTAAGATGCATCAGTCACATACACTTGGCTATTCAAGCCTCGTCTTCTGATTGCATACTATAAAAATTTTGCAACAACCTCCATTATTTTGCAATTAGAATTAAAAAGAAGAAAGTGAACAATTGAGTCATCAGAGTGCCAGCTCTTACCCTCTAGAGTAATAAAACGAGATCAGATATCCCTATAAACATAAAATATCTTTCTTTTATGTTTCATGACCTGCTTTGGCATGATTCTGGTTGGCCAATCAAATGTAGGCCTAATGATGTAACTTAAACACCCACTGGTGTTACTAACCATGTGACTCAACCAATCAGGTCAGATTGCCAATCAGCCCTGACACACTGCAGCTGTATGAGATCCAGTTAAACAGATACCTTCCTCCAACCCACAAACCTTTGCATTGAGATGTAATGTGTTGGCCCACTCTGGTGGCCTTGAAATTGCTAGGCCTGATGATCTACCCAGCACCTGTGAAAACCTCCCATCCTCCTTATCTCTCCTTCTGAAGCTGCAGTCAGCTTGACCTTGGTTTCTCAGGGAGCAGAAAATCTCCATTTTTTTCTAGGCCTCAGGTTGAACCATTGTTTGAATTTTGAAAAAGAGACTATGGAAAAGGCCAGATCTGTTGACAATTATCATGTGATAAGCTTGTCTCCATTGGTATTTAGGTAAGTTGCTGATTTCTAAAAGGAGTTTCAGATAGGCTAACATCTTCTTGAAATTGCAGTGATGAACCTGTGAATCAGGTATGAATTGTCTAGTGACTGTTTCATTAAACTGTATTAAAAGGATATTAGTGTCCTCCACACATTCAGCGGCAGTTTCCAAAGTCAGCAGAACAGTGCATGTACCATTTGCCAGTGCTGTTGATAAAAAAAATACTGCAGTTTTCCAATGCAGCGTTGAAACTCAATTATCTGAACCTACTCTACTAAAATAGGAACATTTTCATTGCTCAGAGTAATTGTCGAAAGCCAGACCAAAGGAAAATGTACTTATTTACCCCGCCCTTCACTACCCAAGGGACTCTCAGAGCGGCTTACAAACTCCTTTCCCTTCCCCTCCCCACAACAGACACCCTGTGAGGTAGCTGGGGCTGAGAGAGCTCTGACAGAAACTGCTCTTTTTCAAGAACAGCTGTGCCAGAACTATGGCTTGCCCAAGGCCATCCAGCAGGTGCAAGTGGAGGAGTGGGGGAATCAAACTCGGTTCTCCCAGATTAGAGTCCGTGCACTTAACCACTACACCAAACTGGTAAAGTGCTGTCATGTCGCAGCCTACTTATGGTGACCCCATAGTGTTTTTTTAGGCAAGAGACTAACAGAGGTGGTTTACCATTGCCATTGCCTGGCATTCCTTGGTGGTCTCCCATCCAAATACTAACCAGGGGTGACCCTGCTTAACTTCTGAGATCTAACAAGACTGAGCTAGCCTGGGCCAGCCAGGTCAGGTCTCTCCCCTCCTACTGTACTCCCACTCCCTCCTGCACAATTTGCATTTCCTCTCCATTCTAGTGTTGTTCCTGGATGTCCATGTGGTGGATATGGCCCAGTGCCTCTGTGACGACCCCTTAACTGGGGACGTCTGGTTTCCCTTTAAAGTGTTCTTTAGGTTTTATTTTATTATGTGTATCCGGCTGCCACCAGGAAATTTTATAAGGCTTTCCAAACCTTTATGCTTTACTATTTCTATCACAGGGTAGGTGGATCGAGATTTTAGGCTTTTGAGGAACTATGTGGTCTGAGGAAGGATTCTTTCCAGAGCTGGTATACTTGAATGAAATAGGATTTATTTAAAGAAAGCATAAATACGAGGGTAGAACCATGTAACTAGTAAAGTAGGTATAACACACAGTCTGCTCCCTACTGACAGGGATTTTTCCTTAGGTAACTTTGTAACACTTTTTCCTCCAAGTCCATATAATCTTTACTGTTTCCTAGACACTCAGCTTCAGCTTATAACTGTTTCAACACAGAACTGCTTGTCACTTTCTTTCAGACACAGCACTTAACTTTCATATCACACACAATTAGGTCTCTCCTTCAGACCCCAGAACTAAACTTATCCCACACAGGGATGGGTCTCACTCCTCTCATACACAGAACTTCTGCTTCTTTCCCAGAAATCAGAACTTAACTGACTTTCAACTGTCAGCTCACTAACTAACACTCTTGACTGACACATCTGCTCATCCACACAGAATCATTTCCAAAACCCCTCCCCCTCTCTGTCACTCACCACTCACACCACTTGCCTGTTTCAATCACACTAGACTATCACACAGGCATGCAACCAAACTCTTACCAACTTTTGCTGATATTTATCAGCTACAACACTTCTTGGAACATTATTACGACGGTTGCGAGAGGCTGCTTATTAATAAAGGTAATGTGTTCCCATACCTCTCTATCCTTATATTTGCTCATACAACATGAATGGGCTTTGCAATTTCCCCCCTGTTTTTTTGCAACTTAAAACAGACAGTGGAAGTCCTGATTGATCTGGATACAAGACTTGCTGGTAGTGTCATGTGGCTCAATGCTGCTTGGAAGGGAAGGAATCATTTTACACCATTTTGGACAAGAGGTCTTCCACTCAAGGCTGCTCAGTTTGTTACTAGCTGAACTTGGACTTTCTCTGCCATTGTCTCCACATTTCCAAAGAAGTGAGGAAGGATTTGTGGCATTTTTCTTAAAAAATAAAACAATTCTTTTTCAGAGATTAGTTGATTTAGTTCATGGAAACTCACTCTCATTTGAAAACGTTTTGTGGATCTAATTAGGGATTAAGATGGTATTTGTATAATTTGAATTATATAGTTGTGGATGTTTTAACTGCCTTTGAGCAGATTGTCCTTTTGAACTCAAAAGAAAAATGGCAGAATAGAATTATCCAAATAAATCTATATTCTAATTCCCAGAGGGGTTTTTTTGTGCGGATACTTATTTCTGCCAAAAGAGGGCTCACTCTCCCCCAACAACTTTTCCTACATAGTCAGGAAACTTCCTGGGTCTGCAGAAAAATCCAAAAAGTAAAAAAATCCCTTCAAGGATGGTTGAATTCCTCCTAATACCTTTTGAAATGGCCTCTGCAGGTATCTAACTCCAGGCGTCAATGGTGAGGGGGGGGACATTTGGGGGGGGAAGACTTGTAACTGGCACTGTCAGGGCCCTTTTCTGGCCTGTTTTGGCCTTTGAGGGAGGGAGGGAGGGAGGGAGCCTTGGGGCCAGGCCTGACGAGGGTTGCCAGTGCCAGGCTGGGGAATTCCTAGAGGTTTTGAGGTGGACTGTAAGGAGGGCTGGGTTTGGGGAAGGGAGAAGCCTCAGCTGGGTATAATGCCACAAAGTCCACCCTCCAAAGCAGCCCCTTTCTCCAGGGAGACAGATCTCTGCTGTCTTGAGTTCAGTTGTAATGGGAGGGGGGTCTCCAGGCCCCACTTAGATGTTGGCAACCCTAGGCCTGGCAGCAGTCTAGGGTAACCAGGTCACCCCCCGGCCACTGGCAGGGGATGGGAGGGTTAAGGTTGCCAGATCCAGGCTGGGAAACTCCTGGAGATTTGCGGGTGGACCCTGGGGAGGATAGGGACCTCAGTGAGGTACAATGCCATAGAGTCCAGCCTCCAAAGCATCCATTTTCTCCATGGGAAGTTATCTCTGTAGTCTGGAGATGAGCAGTAATTCCAGGGGATCCCCAGATCCCACCTGGAGGCTGGCATCCCTAGGCAGCACCCTCTGGGTGACTTGATACCACCTGATTTGCATGACTCAGCTAGGCTCAGCTGCTTGATGATGGGTCAGAAAGAGAGAGGAAGTAACAAACATGGAGGAGAGAGAAAGGGGGGGCAGAAGAGAGAAAGAGTGTGAGAGAGGTAGGGGAGAGGGTAGGAAGCAAAGGTGTCATGAATGGGATAACCATCCCGCAAGATTTTTGCGGTCTCCACTTGTAAATCTCTGATCAAGTTAAATCTACAGACGCAAACATTCCATGCTAAAAACCTATGGCTCAATGATCAGCACATGTTTTGGGTGCAGAAGGTTCAATCCCTGGCATCTCTGGTTGAAAAGCACATTGGGTAGCTGGTACTGGAACAGATTTTTCATTGCGCAAGTCATGGAAAACCACTACCAATTATTGTTTACTGACTGAGATAAGACCAAACTAAACAAGTGAGGTATAACAGTGTAAGAAAATTAACCTACTGTGTTTCAAAGCTAATAGGATGAGCTGTAATAGCCTGAGGCCCCTGCCACACGCAGGGTAGAAGGCGCGGCTTTTAAAAGCCGCGCCAATGTTGACACGGCGCGGCGGGATCTCACGGATCCCCCGGCCGCGCCGCCGTTTCTCCCCGGCGCGATCAAACGCCGGGGAGAAAACACAGCCCTAACCGGGGGCCGGCCGAACTGCGCATGTCGGAGCATGCGCAGTTCGGATCCGGGCCGGGGTTGAGCCGGCGCAAGGGAGCGCCGGCGATCAGACACCCGGGAAGAAGCGCCGCGTCCACTTGAACCACCTAGGTAGGTGGTTCATTTTGCGGCGGTTCTTCCCGGGTTTGGGCCAGCAGGAAAGTTCCCTCATCACTATTTGCTATTCAGTACAGTGCAATCAAAATAAAACAATGGAACACTTAAAGTGCCCTGTAGCACAGACTGAAAAACAACAACAGCAACCACCACCACCAATGAAGTATACATCAAATAGCCCTGGTGGAGTGGGGGGAGAGCTGCAATACCTGGCTAGAGGGCCATGTACAGCAAGGCTGCTGCCACACCCTTTACCGACCTATCTTAATTGAACAGCTCAGTTGAATGTTAAGTCCAAAACAATATCCATACCAATATATGGGTGTGCAACAGATCACCAAGAACAGGGAGGAAAGAGTTCTACAGATTCTCTTCTTGCTGCCCCTCCCTGCGAGCTACATACTGTGCCATCCCCTGAGTGTTGCATGGGGATTGCACAGGAGACTGCAGTGGAGAGGAGGAAAGTAGCAGAGATGATCTTTAGTATCCAAGCTAAGGCCTTTCAGACCCCGACACTGCACCAGGATTAAAGGGTGTTTGCAAAACCAGGAGAACTGTTATATTTTTTCTTTTAAAAACTCCAAATGCACAAGTTAAAGCAGGCTTTTCTTCTTCTTTAAAACTCTTTTGTAGTTTGCTTATTGGTAAAATTATAGGAATCTCAACAAGTTGCTTAGAATTAATGTGGTTCTCCTGGGCCCAGAGAGTGATATTCTGTTTTATTTATATTTCCAATCCGTTTTGCTTTGTTAATCTCAGCGTACTGGTTTATAAAGTACTTCCTTTAGTAGAATGAGAGTACTGTCTTCCTTCTCTTAAAAACACACACACACACACCTGAAATGAGCATGCCTAGTTACATGCTGCTCTGTAACTATAGGAGCAAATCAATAGCAGCTGAATGCCATCTGCTTCGGGCAGCAGAACAGCACCAAAAGTGTGAGCAATGCATCTTCCCTTATTGAAAGGTTATTTTATGCAAGTAAACAATTCATCGTCTTCTTGCACGCTTGATGCTCATTTACCACTTTTGATCAATAAAATATGCAAAACAACAAAAAAATTGAATCCTAAGAGTAGTTCTGATGCCAGTGTGATAGGTAATCAATATTTAGGTCTCCACTCTCAAGAAGGCAAGTGGTGGGAGTACTTTCTTTGTATGAACCCCTGAATTTAAGGAAATGCATACTGCTGTTTCTAAAACAAGAGAGCTTTGAAAACTATTGTTTGTATGACTGTTAAAAGAAGAATAAGAATCATAGTCTAGCTGCCTGTTGCTCCAGTGCTCAGAATTTCCTATGTGTCAACTCTGGGCTTGCTTTCAGCTCTTTCCTGTTTCAGGTGAATTGAGTTTTTCTGCTAAAACCAAACATTAACAGGTGTTTGTTTTTTGTTTTTTGCACTGTGTTCTTTGAGTAAGACCACATGCTGCCTTATTGCATTAGGCCTCCTGACAATTCTTTTAAGTACAATAATTCTTGGCCAACATAGTACATCACTTCACAGCCATTTCAAAACAAAACTTTAACTGCCTCCAAAACCACCACTCAAACTCTAAGTGCCAGAACTTCCATTTTCAAAACCAGCTCTTTGCAACGTACCTTGCCCAGTAAGTCTGTATTAAGGCTGAACTAAGTTCAAAGACACCAAACCTTAACATATTTGTTTGGAAAGCAGAAACCATTGATTTAAATGGTATTTAAATACAGTAAAGTGAGTTTAAGATTATAGCCATAGAAGAAATGTCACTTCAAAAAGAAAAGTGCTCCATGGAGTATTAGAAGACAAATAGTATATTTATTATATTTGCAATATATCTTTCTTTGGAATTGAAACAACTACTTAAATATTTACAAATGAATGCAAGAAAAGTATTGTCAATTAACGTGCTTCACAATAAGCAAACATATGTTATCCCTCTGTGTTTATATATTGGTATAAAATAGCTAGTTAAACAAGAAAAATTAATTTGTCAGACTGGTACTTTTACAACAGAAGCATTGTCTGCATTCATTTTTTACTCATAGTTAGTATTTTTTCCAAGTCTGTTTATAAAAAAATCTTTCCATGGGAGACATAAATATTGTTTGCAATCTTTGTTCAGTGCAGTAAAGACACAAGTAATGATTCTATAGTAGGGCTCTATAGTCTGTTAACATGAATGGGAAGTGGTAAATGTTCCTGGCAAACGGCATTCTAAGTATGCTATACTAAGAATATCTAGAAACATACATCCAGAAATGTGCTTCTTATACATTATCAACTGATGAAACAGACTTAAATGAAAAACAGACTTCTTGAAATCTATACTATATTCATGCAGCAAATGTGTATTAATCATCGTTACAACACCTCTTCTATAAATGTCCTGTGTAACAATTTGGAAATGGTTCAAGCTTTTAAAAATCACAGCAGACAAGTCTCATTCAACTGCATCAGACATAAGCATTTGTCTAATTTTTTTCAGCTGCAGCCCATCTCTTTTAAATAGGCTCCAGGAGAAGGCTCCATGTAACCAGAGCTATATAAAACCCACATTATTTTGACCAAATGAATAATATAGAACATGGTCATGGGAAGTGCAGTAGCTTTGAGTCAATGACCCAGCTAGCAGCAAGAGTATAATTTAAAGGCAGAAATTTCCAGTGCATGCACCGTTAGCCACAGTGAACCTGTTACTGCTCTAAAGGGAATTGTTTGCCTCTTATTAGATTTTCTACAGCACAGCCATAAGTGATAAATGTACTGCTGTACTCACTGTCAAGTTAATCAATGCTGCCAAAGTTTTGTTGACCTAACAGTAATCCATAAAGTGAGCGGCATTTTCTCTATCCATATGACATCTCAGTCCACAGTGGGATAGGAATCCTACAGCAGCTTCGTAAAAGACAATCAGACTGAAATAAAGGAAGAGGGGGAGGGGAATAAAGAGGGCACTTTCAAAATTCTGCTTTTAAAACAGCAGACTTCAGGATTCTTTGCCTGCTTGAGGAACAGAAACACAAAATAAGACTTGCTCTGAAGGGTAAAACACTAGCAAATTGATAACTTCACAGATGACAGAACCTCTTGTTTGTTTGTAAAAGCTCCAAGAATCTCAAACAGAATATCTGGGAATGAAGTATCTTTGTCTCTAGTTCAGTGCACCAGTTCAAAGTCAGTGCCGTGAACAGAAACTTGACTTCTGTGGTTACAGATTGGAGTAATCCAGTCCGTGTGAAAGGAATGACCACCAAAAATGCTAAAAGACAACAACTATAACAACAAATCCCTAAAACATTAAACATCTTCCAGTGCAGAGACGTTCCCCAGAAACCTGCTCAGCTTTCACCAGCAATTATAGGCATATGAAATATGAATTCCAATTGATTTTTCTTTTAGGGGTCACTTGGCTCCATGTTTTATGCACTCTAGACATTTATTTGGGTGTCAAACAGACACGTTTTTATAGGATGACCTGAGCAATGTAATCCTTGCTCAGTCAAAGGCACGTCATTGTAGCTCCTGTTCTCTGACACCTTTTTCCTCCCCAAACTCAAGTGTGAAGGATTTCTTAATAAAATCAGGGAAAATAAAATGGCCAATTTAAAAAGCTAACATGAGACAACCATTTAGTAGTTCCTAACCTTTTAACTGTATACCATTGTTAGGGGGAAATAATGAAGGGCCAAATGATCCCCCTAATATAGTCTACATTCCAAAAAGAAAAGCAAACCCTGATAGTGGTGGCTCCAGTCCTTGACTGAAATAGCTGCTAAGGGAACAGAGGTCAAAATGAATACATTCACAGTGTGTGTGTGTGGGGGGGTCCAGACAGGAATACAACATTTCTAAAATTTGGCAAATCAACACAGGCTCATAATTATAAGACATGTAAAATTCCTTAACAACCATCTTTACAGTTAATAAGCATCACTGGCCTGACAACTACATATTACAGAATTGGGCAACAGATTTTTTTCTGACATCCTTCTATCATTTGTTACAGGGATGGGTGACTTTGGCCCCCTCAACAAGAAAACTGGATTTGCCTGCTCTATAAAACCAAAGAATTTACTTTTAATTGAACTACTCCAAGTTAAATTCTGCTTGTTTACATATTATGTTTTCTACAAAGACATGTGACATTAAATGTTGAACACCAGACAACCATGTATAGTTTTTATCCGAGTATTATCACAAGAGTCTGTGATTGGCATGTGCTGAAAAGATGTGGTCTACGACCTCACTGACTTCATCCATTCTGCTGGAGTTGCAAGGACACAACAAACATAACAATATTTGTTCTGTACCTACTATCTTATTCTTAACTTTACTGTTCATTTCTGTTACACTGTCTCAAATCAGATAGCACACTGAGCTACAGTTTGTGCTAATTGTGGCCTACAACTCAAACCAGTTTGTTTTGAGCTTCTAAATGTACAAAAGGTAACCCGTTATTTAGATCTGTTTCCATTTTCTGTCCACATATTTTAATTAGAGAAGTGAATGCCTGCGAAAACATGGGGAAAAAATCATTTTAAAAAGCTTTCCCCCCCCCTCGAGGGCTTTCTAAAACTGTTCCAATAGCAAAATTAGGACATCTTGGGGAACACTGGGGGGAAAACCTACTATGAAATATTTTTTCTTTTTGAGTGAAAAAAACCCTTTTCTTGCCTTACACAGCATTCCACTCTCCCCAAATATATAGCATGGAAAATGTCTGTGGATTTTCTCAGTTTTTTCCAATTAAAAACCTGAAAAATTCAGAGGAGCATTGAAAAAAAAATCTTATATTGTAGACATATGCAATGTTTTAAATTTGAGTCCAGTGGCACCTTTAAGACTAACAATGTTTTTTTCAAGGTATGAGCTTTCTACATATAGGAAGAGAGAGGGTGGGGGGTTAGTTGCCAGGAAGGGCCAATTAGAGTCAAGAGCCCCCAATGGACGATTAATATGCTATAATGTGTTTAATGATAATTATTAATGAGTTCAGTGTTTTCAAAGTTATAAATTTTAGCTTAATACCCAAACATGCTGGCAGTCCTACCTGTTGTGATCTATGAGATTTTCTGTTAAAATGATATGCTTCCTTCTGTTTACTACAGAACTTGTTTTCTACCTTCAACTTTTATATTTTCTATATCTCAAATGGCAAAAGTTAAAGATATGGGTGCTATAGGGGCATAGGATGCAGCAGTTTGTAACTCTTTCCTATGTATTACTTGCAATTCTTACAGAAAATGAAAATATTTATACTTTTAGATTACATAAATATGCCAAATAATGCAATCTATATGTTTAACTTTTATAAATTATTTTATGTTGTTAAACAATTAAAAGAAACTTAGGTTTGACAGAAAAGTATTGCATATATTGCAATTTCCCCCAAACTTTATGTCTCCCCTCCCCCCGCCAAAGCAAACAGTTCTTTTCCTGTGGCTTCCGAATCCCCAGAAATTTTACATCTTTATAAATTCATTCTTGTCTTTGAAGCCATAACAACCTTTGTAGGTCATAACTGTGGTCTGTCAACTCAAAGGTTATTCCAAGCCATGTTTAGTAAACCATGATTTCTGATTCTAGTTTGACAGCTATTCACAAACCAGGGTTGTAAGGCCAAGCTATAATTAAGTTTCTGCCACCATTGTTTGGTGTGACTCAACTGAACCACTGTCTGACAGAATGTCTTGAGAATCCCTGAGTAAAAAACATTGGGTAGAACATAGCAGTTTAGGAAACGGCAAACTACTATTGATCATTTATTATTATTCTTGCCCTGGCATAGGTATGATGATAATGATGATTCATATGTCAGGTCATCAACAATGAGTTGAGTAGCAAGAGGGCAGATAGAATACAAAACAAAAGCAAAAAATGATATGCATCCAATGGATGAATAAGGAAGCTATGCCTAACCATGTAACAGGTGTGCAGAAGTAAAATAACTAGGTGGTTGCTTCAGTCCCGCTCCTAACTTTGGAAGATGTCCCATGTATGAAGTAAATAAATACTTACACTAAATTTCTATCTAAAATAGTTCTTCAACAGATTTTTCCAGTGCAATCCTAAACTAAGTTACATCCTTCCATACCCAATGGATTTAGAAGGGTTTAACTCTGTTTAGGAATACACTGTTCATTAACTAACTAGAGCAACATATCCAAAAACAAGGCAAAGGGGGGGAAATGTAACAAGAATATCCTCGCATTTCCTTTGTTAACTTCTACATTGTAATTTGCTAGAAGAAACCTTGAAAAAAATTCTGCAGATTACACTGCACTTGTTACCATGGGAATATATAAATTAATTATTGTAACTTAATTGCTCTAAATACAATGCCACACTATCGAGTGTCTACAGTTGTACAGCTGTGGCATTCCAGTTGTACAGTTCACATACAGCTATCTGACTGTTCACCCATGCACAGGTAGAGGCCAAACTGTCTGCTTCAAAATAGGAAAAATGCAGTTGGAATCACATTTCGTGTTTCCACATAATGGGCTTTGTGGTGGAACGGGCCTGTGTCAGCTGGCAGGCCCCGCTCTGCCCACCCCTCCTTTGCCTGACCTGGCACCTGAAGGGGCAGTTCTTCTCCACTGTCTCCGGGTATTGCTGCCACCACTGTGCCGGTCTTGGGCTCTGGTTAGGCGGGACAGCCTCCTAACCTCCCTCCGGTCTTACTAGGAACCCACCTTGGGGCTTCCTGGCAATCTTTGGGGCTCCCCTGGAGAGTTGGCAACTGACCATTTTGCCCCTGTTCTCCTCAGGAGTCCCCGACCCACCCCTAGTGTACCCAAGCGGCTGGGGAAGCCAGGTGGTACAGAGGGATCTCACTCCTTTATCATTTAAAGGATTTATTTGAAAACAACTATTTACAGGCATACTGAAGAATCAAAAATAAAGGTGGCAAAACAGCTCCATCTCTCCCTTCTCTACACTTATACCCTGTCTAGATGGTCTGCATGGCAGGCACATTCCTTCATTTCATTGGAGAAGGTTGGATCAGCATGTCTCCCAACATGGCCTCTGCCTCCTGCAGACTCCAACCAAAAATCTGGCTTCAGACTTGTCAGCAAGCTGCCATTCTGTTTTCTGTGACCTCTGTGTACATATCCTTACCCTGTTGCACCCGGCTTGTTTATACTATCCTAAACTCTGGTACCTTATCGAATGGGTTGATTTCGGTCCCCAGCACCGCGAATGGGTGGAAGAAGGGGATATTCGGGCCCCTTACCTGATCCGTAGTTTCCACAAGAGGTTCCCGGACAAACCGGGAGGTCTCCCGCCCAGCCCGGGAGATCTCCCGCCCGACCCGGGAGGTGTGTTGTAAGTGTATTTTAAGGGGGGCAGTATGTCAGCAAGCTGCCATTCTGTTTTCTGTGACCTCTGTGTACATATCCTTTCCCTGTTGCACCCGGCTTGTTTTCTATCATCCTGCTCCTGCGTTGGAATGCACAAGATAACTGCTGGAGGTTGTGTGGGGGAGAAGATGCTGTAATGCTTGCCTATTGCTTTTCTCATGAGTACTGCACCTGTGTTTTGTCTGATGTTCTGCCTGGTTCCCATGGACTGGGCGCGCAACCGTTTCATTAGCCCGCCAGCGGGAATATTATTCATTGGATATGTATCTGTTTGAATTTCCTTTATTATGCTCGCCCTAACTGTGTATCCCCAGTTCTAACAAAGAACGTGTTTGAGTATGTCTTCAACGCTTTGAAATAAATTTTGCTTTTCTTGAAAACGTGGATTTATTCTCGATGCTTGGGGATCCAACATATTGTTAGAACTCTCTTTCTCCTATCGTTCCGAATCTGGCAAGATCATGAGCGGAACTGAGGGAAACCTACTTAACACGGAGGGGGACTCAGGATCGGTCCCACATACCTCCGCTCCTTTGGTGTTCACGACTGCAGCCTCGGTGGAGGGTGCCGTGGGGGGAACGATTCCCCGCCTGCCTGCACATCTGTCTTGGCCGCCTCCGACCCCTTCGCACTGGGGTCCGCGGAAGACTCAACAGCAGGATGACTGGACTATGTACAACACTCAGGGCACCCGAGAGGTGTACTCCCGTCGGGGGAGCGGATTACGTGAGAGTCTGTTTGACAAGGGATTGTTCCCGGAGCCGGGGACTACCTCGGAGAAGGGGAGTTCCAAGCAAGACCTCGAGGAGTGGATGTTCGAGCCATCGGGGCCGCGAGGCCACGCAGAGGATGAGGAGGGCACCGGAGCCTTCCAAACGGAAGAGGACTATGACCCACCCCCGGACTATCGACCTCGGGACCCCATCCCGGAGGAAACCACCGGGGAACGACTGGCAGAACTGGAATACTCGGTGAGGGACTTGTTGAGGACATTCCAGGATGTAATGGAAGCTCTGCCGGGAATGATGGACGTTAGAATGGCTAATTTCCTTGACGCACACGCCGCGCAGCAACAAGTTGTCCCTGCACCGGGAGTTCCCGCACCGCAGGTGCCTGCTCAGCCGCCGACGGGACCTCCGCTGCAAGTACCGGGAGTTCCCGCGCCGCAGGTGCCTGTCCAGCCGCCGGCGGGACCGCCTCAGCAAGGGCCTGTGCAACAGCCGATGCCGGGGGGTCCGCCGGTGCCGGGTCTGCCGCCACCGATGAGGCCAATGCCAGCGGGGCCACCGGTTGGTCCGGGTCTCCCTCTCAGGGGAGTTCCGGGTCAGCTGGGACCGTTGGTACGGCCTCCATGGCCCAGACCCAAAGATCTACTGGAGGCTACCTTTGACGGCAACCCAGATGAACTCGCTTTCTTCACGGTGAGAGTGCATAAATTCGTAGAAGAGAGCCGACACCTGTTCCGAAATGAAGCTGGTCTTATTGATGTCATCTCGGCAAGACTAAAAGGAGACGCCGCCACATGGTATGTTGGACTGCACAATGACCGCGGTCCGGAACTTTTGAATTTGCGAGCATTCATGTGGGCGCTGCGGGCGAGGTTTGAAGATGTCAACGCGAGCCAAAGAGCTAAAGCGTTTCTCCGCACCTACCGCCAGAATAAGAAGTCGGTTCGCGAGTACACACTGGAATTCCACAAGCAGGCAGCAAAGCTCCGAGACTACCCTGATCATATATTGGCTGAGATGTATCGATTGGGACTCAACGCAGACATCCGAGAAACGGTTCTGAAGACTGTCAATCCTGTCTCCCTGATGGCCTGGACCCAGGAAGCTGAAAATGCAGAGGATCGGCTCACCACCATCAAACTCGACTTGGCTGCTACGACCAACAGACCCGCCGCTGCCAGTGCCTCCAGACCCAAGACTCAACGCCTGTCGGAATCGGCACGAGAACTACGTATGAAGATGGGGCTCTGTCTCAAGTGCGGGGAGAAGGGGCATTTCGCTGTGGATTGTGGCAGCCGTCAGGTAAAAGACAAGCCGCCTACTCCAAGCCCGAAGACACCGCTGACGGGGAAGAAGGGGATGGCTAAACCGCGTTTCTCCAAAGCTCTGCAGGCGGCCCAAGGCCTGGAGGGAATCGAACCGTCTGCTGCCGAGTCAGAAGAGGAGGTGGTGGCTGAAACGGCGGAAAACGACAACGGCCTGTTGTGAGAGGCGCAAAACGACACGGCCATTCTAGCTCTGCGCCCAAGGTGGTGAGAGAAACCCCTTCCCTGTTTTTCGTGACTGTCTCGTTAATGAATCCGCTCCTGGGGACCCACGTTAGGGTGAGAGCGTTGATTGATTCTGGGTGTGGGAGGGATCTCATCAGCCCTAGAGTGTTATTGGCACTGGAAGCGGGGATAGTCCCCTTGAAGTCTCCCATCATTTTTACCCAAATGGATGGGGCACCCATGGAACCTTGTACACACGAGACTATGGCTTTGCGGTTGGGGGCTGGCGATCATTGGGAATCCAGATCCTTCATTGTTACCCCTAAATCGCAGTTTGACTTAGTACTGGGGAGTCCCTGGTTGTTTACCCATGACCCTTACATCTTGTGGGAAGAAGGGGTTGTCAAATTTGTGTCGGCTAAATGTGTAGATCACTGCTGGTTGGACTCGTGGGGGGACCAGCCGACCGCACAGTTCCCCTGCGGCGCTTTGCAGCCGGAAGAGTTAGCTTCTTTGCCTCGAGAGTATAGAGACTTGGCGAAAGTGTTTGGCGAAGATGAAGCTAACGAATTGCCCCCCCATCGCTCTACTGACTGTGCTATTGAACTTTTGCCTGACTGTAAATTACCTAAAGGTAAAATCTATGCGATGGGGCCGGCTGAGAAAGTTGAACTGCGGAACTTTATTGATAAAAACTTAGCCCGAGGTTTCATTCGCCCGGCTTCCTCCCCTTTCGCCGCGCCTGTACTTTTCCGAAAGAAGAAAGACGGGGGGCTTAGATTGTGCACTGATTATAGGGGTCTGAACGCTGTTTCTTTGTCCAATGCCTACCCCCTCCCGCTAATCAAGGACTTGGTAGCTGAGGCCACCAAGGGCAAAATCTTCTCGAAACTTGACCTCCGAGATGCATATTTCCGTGTGCGCATTCGGGAGGGGGATGAAAGTAAGACTGCATTTAATACCCCTTTGGGGCAGTTTGAGTACCTCGTTATGCCCTTCGGGCTTCAAGGGGCTCCGGGGGTCTTCATGAACCTAATCAATGAGGTCCTACATGAGTTCTTGTTCAAAGGAGTGGTCCTTTACCTTGATGACGTGTTGCTGTACTCTCAGGACCTCCCGTCGCATATTAAATTGGTGCGCCAGGTCCTTAAGCGACTTTATGAACACCACCTGTTTGCAAAGCTGTCAAAATGTGAATTCCACAAGACATGCATTGACTTTTTGGGTTATCGCATCTCTGGGGGGAAGGTGGAAATGGACCCTGCTAAAATACAGGCTGTACTTGACTGGGAACCCCCCAGGACCCGCAAACAATTGCAAATGTTCCTCGGATTCGCCAATTTTTATAGAAATTTCATCCAGAATTTCGCTCAAATTGCCCTTCCTCTGACTGATTTGCTAAAGACCAAGGGGAAGGGGTTTGATGCTACGAAACCAGGCGCCCCGCTTAAATGGTCCCCTGCTTGCGCAGAGGCTTTTGAGAAACTTAAACTGATGTTCACCTCTGAGCCAGTGCTGGCGCGCCCTGATGAAACTAAAAAATTCATTGTCCAAACTGATGCCTCGGATGTGGCAATGGGGGCCGCTATTTTGCAAGAAGGGGAAGATGGTCGTTTACACCCCCTCGCATTTGTGTCTAAAAAGTTTTCTGACGCTGAACGAAACTGGGGGATTTGGGAGAAGGAGGCATCAGCGATCCGGCTGGCTCTCTCCACTTGGAGGCAGTGGTTGGAGGGGGCGCAACTGCCATTTGAAGTCTGGACTGACCATAAAAATCTGGAAATGCTGAAATCCCCCCGTTCTCTCAACGCTAAACAACTTCGTTGGGCGGACTTCTTTGCTAAGTTTCGATTCACTCTTCGTCATTTCCCTGGGACGGCTAATTCCCTGGCTGACGCGCTCTCACGCCTCCCACAACATGACAGTCAGCGTGAAATCATCATGGACTCTGTTTTTTCCCCCTCCCACCTGGGGGGGGCTGTGGTCACCCGTGCGCAAGCGCGCTCGATTCCGCGCTCTGATGAAACTTCGCCTTCCCTTTTCCCTGGGGGGGGGGGGGCTGGGTCCAGAAATATATGTCTGCTTTTACTGCTGATGATGATGCCTCCCTGAAAGCGTTGCCAGATTGTGTCCGTAGCCCTGAAGGTCTGATTTATTCTGGAGACAAACTGTATGTGCCTATTTCAATGAGGAGGGAGGTGATGGAGTCTGCTCACGGTTCGAAACTGGCAGGGCATTGGAGTTTTGTTAAATCTCTGCAACTCATCCGCAGACAGTTCTGGTGGCCACAGATGCGCAAAGACCTCTTGACTTTTGTTCGGTCCTGCCAAACCTGTGCCTTGACTAAACCCAGAGTGGGCAAGCCTCCTGGTCTTCTGCAGCCACTCCCTACCCCATCGAGACCGTGGGAAGTGGTGTCCATGGACTTTATTACTGACCTCCCTGCGAGCAAAGGGAACACTGTTATTTGGGTGGTTGTTGATTTATTTTCTAAGCAAGCTCATTTTGTGCCTTTTCCTTCCTTGCCTACAGCTCAGAGGTTGGCGAAATCGTTTATGTCTCACGTGGTGAAAATTCATCAATTACCTGCTAAATTAATTTCTGACAGGGGGACCCAATTTGTTTCTAAGTTTTGGAGGGAACTTCTTTCCATTTTAGGGGTGGAACAAGGGCTCAGCAGCGCGTATCATCCTGAGACTGACGGACAAACAGAACGAGTTAATCAGACCCTGGAGCAATATCTTCGTTGTTTTACTAATTATCAACAGAATGATTGGTGTGAATTGTTGCCTCTTGCTGAATATTGTTATAACAATACTGTCCATAGCTCCACGGGCATGTCTCCTTATAAAGCTGTCTCTGGTTACGACAGCCCCCCCTCCCTTTCCTGGAGGGGATGGGCCAACGTCCTGTGGGGGATGCTGATACATGGTGTATGTCCTTGCAAAATGCATGGCCTCTGCTATGCCAAACGCTTGACGCAGCCAAGGCTGCTTACAAGACCCAGGCAGACAAGGGTAGGGTGGTGGGGTTTGATCTGAAACCTGGGGATCTTGTGTATGTCTCGACCAAGAACATTAAGATGCTGCGACCTAGCAGGAAATTGGGGTGGAAGTTCATTGGTCCATTCAAAGTGCGTAAAGTCATAAATGATGTGGCGGTTGATGTTGTTTTGCCTAAGAATTTACGTGCTCTGCATTCTGTTTTTCACATGAGCCTGTTGAAGAAGGATCCTGGCCCGTCTCCCTGGAGACCAGCAGTTACTCCTCCTCCACCTGTCATTTTGGAAGGGGATGAACATTTTGAGATCGCTGATATCCTTGATTGTAAATTGAAACGTGGTAAACTCTGGTACCTTATCGAATGGGTTGATTTCGGTCCCCAGCACCGCGAATGGGTGGAAGAAGGGGATATTCGGGCCCCTTACCTGATCCGTAGTTTCCACAAGAGGTTCCCGGACAAACCGGGAGGTCTCCCGCCCAGCCCGGGAGATCTCCCGCCCGACCCGGGAGGTGTGTTGTAAGTGTATTTTAAGGGGGGCAGTATGTCAGCAAGCTGCCATTCTGTTTTCTGTGACCTCTGTGTACATATCCTTTCCCTGTTGCACCCGGCTTGTTTTCTATCATCCTGCTCCTGCGTTGGAATGCACAAGATAACTGCTGGAGGTTGTGTGGGGGAGAAGATGCTGTAATGCTTGCCTATTGCTATCTCATGAGAACTGCACCTGTGTTTTGTCTGATGTTCTGCCTGGTTCCCATGGACTGGGCGCGCAACCGTTTCATTAGCCCGCCAGCGGGAATATTATTCATTGGATATGTATCTGTTTGAATTTCCTTTATTATGCTCGCCCTAACTGTGTATCCCCAGTTCTAACAAAGAACGTGTTTGAGTATGTCTTCAACGCTTTGAAATAAATTTTGCTTTTCTTGAAAACGTGGATTTATTCTCGATGCTTGGGGATCCAACAAGACTTCTCACAGAATGACTGACTGGCTTCCTGCCCAAAACTCCACTATGTAAAACCGCAGTTTCCCGCCCAGGAACTGGCTCTCCCTCCTGCAGCATTCTGGGGCAGATCTCCTCACAACCTTGATGGACTTCCTGTCCTCTCTAGGGAGCTGCCCTCACTGTTGGTTGGAGACAGGATGGGAGGGGGGAATGAGGAGGAGACTAGGCCCAGACCTACCTCAAGTTTGATGGCCTCCTCCTATCCAGCCCACACCAACTTACACCCACAAAATAGCATTTCTCACCAGGCTGCATGCAAAGTTGTCTTCCA
The DNA here is from genome assembly GCF_001447785.1 of Gekko japonicus. Lineage (NCBI taxonomy): Eukaryota > Metazoa > Chordata > Lepidosauria > Squamata > Gekkonidae > Gekko > Gekko japonicus. The sequence goes on along the minus strand of NW_015169189.1, from coordinate 160,778 downwards.
CTATGAAAGGAAGGGTAATTTGTATGGTTCCTCCTTCTACCAGAGACTCCCAGATTAAATCCCAATGCTTTTTTGAGAGTCCTTGATCTCCAGAAAAAGCACCACAAGAAGAATCAAGAAAGATCTATTCTGCAAGTGAAGCTCTGCTCATAGTTATCTAGATCCAAGCCTATGGCTCTGAGGTACAGCAAGGTATGGAAGTAACTACTGGTCCTAGCATTGCCATCTACCAATAAGATGAAAAACCAGTCTGTAGAACCATAATACTGAAATTTGCTTGAAGTTGTGCAGCCACTGTTACTCAATCTCGTCTACAACAGAAATTCTATATCATTCTTGGAAGAATGATGTAATTTGTCCTGATTGACAAATTCATCAAAAAAAAATATTTTTTTTAAATTTACATTAGACTTGATATCCCGCTCTTGTCCCATGGCTAGGGTCTCAGAGCGGCTTACAGGGTTTCTGGTGCTAATCACCTGTGTTCCTAGCTAGGGCCACAATGTATGAAGGGGGGGTGGGACAACCTACCGGCACCCCCTCTGTGGTGGCTATTGCTGTTTCTCTGTTGGCTCGGCATGGTCGGGTCTCCTGGTCCAGCGGGTTGTTCTTTCTCTGGCGTTCTCTGGCGTCTCCGGCGTTCAGTGGTGGCGATCTCCTCCTTAGGCGCGCAGCGCTGCCTACTTTCCGGCCCGGCCACGTCCTTTCCGGCTCCGCTGAGCCGGAACTCGGCATCTGCGCACGCCCCTTTCTTCTCTCTTCACGGCAGCCCTCGGTGTACTCCTTCTCCGCCGCCAGGGATCGCTCAAACGCGCACCTTGCCTTGCTCGCCGCACCACCAATGCCGTCCACGCCAGGATCGCCGCCGCCGCCATTGTTGCCGCCACTGCCGCCGTCTCCGCTATCTCCGCCATCTTCAGCCGACCACACAGGGTGCCCCCCACCCCTCTAAGGGTGGGTACCCATTTACCTACTTGCAATTAGGTTGCTTTCGAGACCGCTGGGTAGGCGGGAACTGGGACGAAGGTCGAGAGCTCACCTCGACCGCGGTGGTACTCGAACAGCCATAGTGGCTGCTCGGGTGATGTTACAGTGCAGGCGTTTAACTGCCTGCGCCACCGCTCACAATTGCTTTTATAGATGGAAGGAAGGTGAAATAATTTATTTTTTCTGTCTTGGTACAGCCAACTGTTGTAAGAGTTGTCCTGCGGATCAGACCAAAGACCAGTGTTCTGTTTTTAGCAATAGATGGTCAGGTTCCTCTAGAAAATATCAAGCACGTGATGGCCTTCCACTGTTATTTTGCTCCAGCATATTGCTCAGTACCTTGAACATTATCTAGCATTCCTAATCGCCACTCATTCATCATGAATGTTTCAAATACTTTTTTTAAAAGTCATCTGTTAAAATATGTTGTCTAGTATCTTTAAGGTGACATGATACTATTGTTAACATATCTACTATGGTTCAGAAATCAGTATGCCTCCCAAGTCCCGACATAGTACACATGTCTTTTGACACATAAGGACCCTTTTCTAATTGTAGTTAAATAACTCCCATCATCTTGGTGACACAAGGTAAAGAAAACTGGCCCCATGCTATTGAAGGAAATTTCAAGCAGAACAGATAAAAGGAAGGCGGGATACAAATCGAATTAAATAAATAAATAAATAATCCTCAAACTACCTCTGCTGGAGTACAACAAGGGAAGGTTATTATTAACTGGATTGAGGATGGTCAACAAAGAGATTTGCCCAAGCCTGTGCAGAATGTACATGGCAGAGCAGAAAATTGAACCCAGGTCTCCCGAGGGTTTTGCTGACTAGGGTAATGAGATGGCAAGGGCTAAAATGTTTCTAATCCAAGAAATAATTTATTTTATGTCAAATCTGTAGTCACTGACAGCATTGGCTTTCTCTGACTTTAATACTAAGGCTTGAATTAATTGCTCTCAATTAATCTGTTCCAGTCTTTGATAGCTTATTTATCAGACAGGGAAAGATAGATTTAATGGTGCTTGCTTGAAACAGGTTCTTTAATTGGAAACACCAGAGTGTTTAGCTCACTTTGTGTTCTAGCAATTAAGGACAATTTGGAGAAGTGTTTTTCCCCCCTACTATTGTCTCCTTGATTAGATTTCCAAAGAGGCAGACAAAACAAATGACAATACTACCTAGCAATATCGGTTCAAATAAAAGACCAACAGCCAAATTACTTACTATGAGAAATGTGAGCCATCCCCATCAATTCCAACATTGTCTTACCTTTATTTCATTTTATCTTTGCTTCCTCTACAAAGCAAATGGTTACGTTTCTTACAAAATGTATGGTCACCACATTCTTTTTTACAATTATGCATCCCTCCAAATAAGCCAAATCAACAGGAGAAATTATTTTTCTTGATTAAAGGCCCACATTTCTCTTGGGATGAAACAAAACGAACAATTAATCTTTCCTTATTTGTTCTCGGAAGGACCTGAATTCTTTAGGTGTACGAGACCAGGTACCTGTGGCAGCCAGTCGGCAGCAATTAGGCTTGAGCTGAAAATGAATGGACTACAGTCAGAGAGCCTAATCTGCTGAGAGTTTCTACTAGAGGGCAAGGTTACACTGAGAAAATTCCCCTGCTGTGGAAATACTGTTAAAAATTACCTCTTGACTTCAGCATAATTAACCAGGCTTGGGAATTTATATGAACTAAGTAATTGGAAGAATTAACAAGAGATATATACATTAATCTTCACCAGTTACTTTGTGTTTAATGAAATTAAAAGCACCAGGTCTACTTTGTGCTTGTTTTAGCTTATGCAAACTTTAAACATTTCACCTGTAGACCTGAAAAAAAGAGCAATGTAAAAGTGGCAATAGTGAGAATATGAGAAAAAGACAAAGACATGCAGCTTTCCCACTGGTGTCCACACTCGCTTTTCTGGGTTCCCTGTGTCAACAATAGGACCTAGGTGTATACACCACTTCTAGGTTGCAGGTGATTTAATTAAAGTATTCCTTCCTCAGGTCTTATGGAATCAAAAATCAGTAAGCTGAGCTTCAGTATTGAATTGCTAGCTTTTCAGCCATGCATGTAATAAATATAAAAGTTTGAATTAGCAAGACTGGTGAACAATATAGAATGGGTATTTTTAGAAAGCATAAATTGGACTTCTAGGGACAACCCAACAACAAAATTTTCCCAAGGACTTGCAGATAGAACGTCTATCTAACGAACTTTTGTTAGTCTCTTTAGCAGTAAAATATTTATGAAAAGCAATGCAACATGATGGGTGACAACTGAGTTCATGATGATGGTAAGGCCTTGATTACCCTTATTTCCTGTATATCTAGATAGAGGTAAATAAAAGAAAATGTTCCAGGTAACCACACAAACTAGCTTATTACTTTGAATTGCATAAATATTTAGCAGCTAATCTGAGACAGTAGAATTATCTATAGGGTTGGTTTTTTTTGGGGGGGGGAGGTCCATTCATTGGTTCTTTTATGCACTCCCTTGTGTATAATTTGATCCAAAGAGAGATTGCTGTACAGGCTGAATCAGACCTTTAGGAGTTGACACGGGAAGGGGTGTCCCAGTGTTCCATTCTCCCCCTAGGTTATTTAATATCTATATGAAATTGCTTGGGCAGTCAGTCTGGAGATCTGGAGTACAAAGTTTGTACCAACTGTAGTTTTCAGAGTCTATATTTCTTCGACCATCAACCAGAAGAGGCCATTTCTGTCCTAAGTTGACGATGCCATGTCTGAATTCCATTCCTTGATGCCATGGTTAAGCAGTTATGAAGGAACTAGTAATAAGGCCCGTTGTGGGAAGGAATACAAGAAACTCTAGAAAGAGGCTCCAGGTGAGTGTCCCAGCTATGGCTGGTGGGGCGGCGGAGGGAAGGGGAAAATAGAGGGAGGCAAGCCATGTTTAGGAGAGCCGCATGGTAATCAGATTGTTTCCAAGGGCATTACTCACATAGAGTGCATTGCAATACAGCCTCAAGATTACTGAAAGCATAGAACAGCATGGCTAGAGCTGTGTCAAGAAGTGGTGCTGGTCTCTGAGTTGGGAGTAAATTATAAAAAGTGCTCCTAGCAACATTACTGGCCTATTTTGTTTTTGTTTTCAAATAATGCCATAAGAACATAAGAGACGCCAATGTCCTCATGCTGGAGCCTGTTTGTTCTCTGGGTCCAGCCACCTTATTCTATTACATCTTTATACTATTTCCCAGGGGTTTTTTTGTGTGGATACTTATTTCTGCCAACAGAGGGCTCACTCTCCCCCAACAGCTCTTTCTACAGTCTCAAGGGCCTTCCTGGGTGTGCAGGAAAATCCATAAAGTGGAGGGGGGGAAAACAGGGAAGGTTGAATTCTCCTAAAAACCTTTTGAAATGGCCTCTGCAGGGATCAACTCCAGGCATCAACGGTGAGAGATTAGAATGTTGGGGGGGGGAGGCTTTTAATTGGCTCTGTGAGTAAAAGGGTGGGGGAATGGCCCTTTCCAGGCCTCTTTTGAGGGAGGGAGGGAGCCTTGGGGCCAGGCCTGACAATGGTTGCCAGTGCCAGGCTGGGAATTCCTAGAGGTTTTGAGGTGGACTCTAAGGAGGGCTGGGTTTGGCGAAGGGAGATGCCTCGGCTGGGTATAATGCCACAGAGTCTACCCTCCAACACAGCCATTTTCTCCAGGGAGACAGATCTCTGCTGTCTAGAGTTCACTCTCCAGGCTCCACTTAGAGGTTGCCAACCCTAGGCCTGGCAGCAGTCTAGGGTTGCCAAGTCCCCACGGGCACTGGCAGGGCATGGGGGGGGAGGTTGCCAGATCCAGGCTGGGAAACTCCTGGAGATTTGGGGGTGGACCCTGGGAAGGACAAAGACCTCAGTGGGGTACAATGCCATAGAGTCCAACCCTCAAAGCATCCATTTTCTCCAGGGAAAGTTATCTCAGTAGTCTGGAGCTGAGCAGGAATTCCAAGGGATCCCCACCTGGAGGCTGGCATCCCTAGGCAGCACCCTCTGGGTGACTTGATACCACCTGATTTGCATGACTGCTTGCTGCTGTATAGCAGCCTCCCTATGAAAGCCAGTGTGGTGCAGCAGTTAGAACTTCAGAGCGGGTCTGCAAGACTTAGGTTCAGATCCCCATCTTGCATTGGAAGCTGACTGAGTGATTTTGGACCAGTCACATACTTTCAGCCTAACCAAACTCACAGGGTTGTTGTGCGGATAAAAAGGAGGCGAGAATTATATAAGCTGCTTTGGTCCCCACTGTGGAGAAATATAATTTTCCTAGGTAGCGGCTGTGGGGGAGGTGGGTGGAGACGGAAAGCTGAAGACAGATAAAGGCAGATAAAGGTAGGTTGGCTGTTGAGTGGGAAGGAAATAGGGTTGCCAACTCCAGGTTGGGAAATTCCTGGATATTTGAGGCGTGGAGCCTGGGGAGGGTGGGGTTTGAGGAGGGGAAGACCTTCAGACCAGTATAATGCCATAGACTCCACCCTCCAAAGCAGCCATTTCCTTCACAAGAACTTCAATTGCCAACCTCCAGGTGAGGGCTGGAGATCACCCAGAATTACAACTGTTCTCCAGGTGGCAGGGATCAGTTCCCCTGGATAAAATGGCCGCTTTGGAGGGTGGCGTCTATGGCATTATACACTCCTGAGGTTGCTTCCTTCCCCAAGCCTCACTGTTCCAAGGTTCCATCCCCAAATGTCCAGGAATTTCCTAGCCTCGCGCTGGCAGCTCTAAGGTGAATTGATCTCTGTAGCTGGGAGATCCGTTGTGATTCCCAGAGCACTGTCACTGCTGCTGTGGGAGGAGAGGAAGCAGATGGGTGGCTGGGAGGACCACCATCACTGCTGCTGCTGCTGTGCGGGATGGGGAGGAAACAGGCAGGAGACTGGGAGAGTGATGGGAAGCAGAAAGAGTGAATAGGTGGGGAGGCATAAAAACAACGAGATTGATGGGGGCAGAAAGAGAGTAACATGCATGTAGGAGAGACAGAGAGTAAGAAAAGAGGGGTGCAAGAAGGGAGAAAGAGTGTGAGAGCAGTAGGGGGAGAGGGGAGGAGGCAAAGGTGTAAGGAATGAGATAACCATCCCACAAGTTTATTGTGGGTCTCCACATGTCAATTCTAAAGCCTTTTTGTATCTGCTGTCAACTTTTTTCCAGGCTCAATTAATGATTTTCATGACTTGAACTCACATATCTGAAGGACTCCCTCTCTCGATATACAGTCAGCCATCAGTTACACTCTTCACAGCAGCAGCAGCTGTTGACACCATCCCTTCATACAGAGTGAGGGAGGTCAGTGGCAGTCCATTATAGGGAGTCATGGAGTGAGCTGTGACTACATACACATAGTATAACTTATTTAATTCAAAGAGAAATATCAAATAAATATTTTTTTGAAAATTAAAGAACTGAGAGTGTTCATGTTTATGACAGTGTGATTCCTCCTTGTGACACTTGCATTTATGAAAATAACAATCAACTTTAAAAGAGATCATATTTGGAATAATAATTTAGCATATACAACAATAACCAACACATAATGATTCAGGCCTGTTGTATTTGAGCAGACCAGGGTTTCAGTTATTCTGACTTGCGTGTAGCCAGTCCCTTGAAGATGTACCAACTTGCAGCTGTGCTGTGCACCGGGTTGTCTTCTGTTCTTTACAGGAGTTTCTGGAATCCTTAAAGTATTAATATATAGTTTCACAGAAAGGAGTGCTTCTAGGGTGAGATTCTTCTCCCTGCAGCTTCAGGCCCTCCAATTCCTCAGGGAAAATTGTGCCTTTTTTCCTTATAAGGAATACCCGAACTCTTTAACACCCTCTAGTGGACTCAGGGTTACATTCTCCCCTACTGAAATACTGTCACCCCCAACAAAGCTAAGATTTAGAATTTAGTAACAAAGTCTTTAAGCCTAATCAACCTCACAGGTTCTTAACCCTGCTAGTTCTCCTAAGCAAAGGTATTGAAGAACTTAGTGGACATTCAGCTGCACTTTCTATTTGTCCATCTTTTTAATCAACAACACTCACATAAAAATCTGCAGGGTAATCTTCAGATGCATACTCTAAATTGCTCTGTACCCAAACACCTGTTCCACCTGTAGTTTGAGTAGGGTTGCCAGGTAGGGGGGACTTATCAGGATTCTCCTGGAGAGGGGAGGGAAGAAACACACCATGCCTACATCACCTGAAAGTGATGTAGGTACATAGGTGGCAATGCTCTGGGTTTTGGGCAAAACTCTATGGTTTGAAGATAATTTTACCATAGAGTTTTGGCGAAAAAAACAGAGTGCCACCCCCTGACGTCACCGACATGCCTATGTCACTTCCAGGTGACATAGGCACATCGTATTTGGGGTGGTAACTGTCCCTTGCCAATCAGCTGTCTGGTGCCTCTAAGCTGTGGAGTCTTGTGAGCAAAAATTCTACTTTGTGAGCTACTGGAATTAAAGTTGTGAGCAAGCGATTTGACTGCTGCATAAATTAGTTTGCTGTGAAACCATCCTTTCTGAGCTAAGACAAAAATGTGTGAGCTGGAGGCTAAAAAACTGAGCTAGCTCTCACTAACTCAGGGGCCTCGAGGGGTTTCAAGGTGCACTGCGGGAGATTATTAATAAGTCCCTTGCTGAGGGGCTGTTCCCGGAGGCACTTAAGGAAGCAGTGAAAAAGCCATCCTTGGATCCAGCCGAATTGGCCAACTATCGGTCGGTTTCAAACTTGCCCTATCTGGGCAAGATAATAGAGATGGCGGTGGCAAATCAGTTACAGGGCTTTTGGAATGACACTTCCATATTAGATCCCTTCCAGTTCGGTTTCCGACCGGGCCACGGGACACAGACGGCACTGGTTGCCCTCACAGATGACCTCCAGAGGCATCTGGATCGATGAGGAATGGCAGTGCTGTTGCTGTTATACCTGTCGGCTGCATTTGACACAGTCGACCATCAGCTACTAGTCCGCCGCCTCACCGACATCGGAGTACAGAAACTGGCCTTGCAGTGGCTTGTTTCCTTTCTCCAAGATCAGGGACAAAGAGTGGCGCTAGGGGATCAACTGTCCCGAAGGCACCCACTGGAATGTGGAGTGCCCCAAGGGGCAGTGTTGTCCCCGATGCTTTTTAACATCTACACGCACCCTCTTGCCCAGATTGCCCGAAGGTATGGGCTAGGTTGTCACCAGTACGCTGATGACACCCAGCTCTATCTGCTGTTGGGTGGTCAGTCCAACTCTAAACCAGAAGATCTAGACCGGGCATTGCAAGCTGTGGCCGGTTGGCTTACGCTGAGCCGGCTGAAATTGAATCCAATGAAGACGGAGGTCCTGTGCCTGAGTCGGGGCGGTACGGGGGTGGGGATCCCACTCCTGGCTTTCGATGGGGTGCCATTGGTGCCAGCACCGGAGGTTAGGAATTTGGGAGTGCTCCTGGATGTCTCCTTAATGGAGGCCCAGGTAACAGCCACTGCCAAGTTGGCCTTTTATCATCTCAGGCTGATTAGGCTGATTAGGCAGTTGGTTCCCTTCCACAAATGCAATGACTTGGCAACAGTGATCCACGCAATGGTCACCTTGAGACTGGATTACTGTAATGCCCCTACATGGGGCTGTCCTTGTCCCAAATCCGGAAGCTGCAGCTGGTGCAGAATGCAACGGCGAGGCTGTTATTGTGTCTTTCCATGCAGGAACACATTCAGCCCTCCCTAAAAGCACTGCACTGGCTGCCTATAGCATACCGAATTCAGTTCAAGGTACTGGTTATTACCTTCAAAGCCCTTACAGGGACCTGTCTACCTTTCCCCATATGTCCCCCAGAGAGCTCTGCGATCAGGGACCCAGAATAGGCTGGTCCTCTCAACTATCAAGGTGGCCAGGCTAGCGACAATGAGGGCTAGGGCTTTCTTGGTGGCGGCTCCACTCTGGTGGAATGAGCTCCTGGAGGAGATCAGAGCCCTGCGGGACCTATTACAGTTCAGCGGGGCTCTTCCACCAGGCTTTTGGAGCCACCACCATCACTGCCACCACTGACATCTGAGAGTTATGGAAAGCGAGCCCTACCCCCTGGGGTCCCCAATTATAGCCCAACCCGAGCACCTGGACACCTGAAGGAGATAAAAAGCTGACTGTACACTGAGGAATCAAATGCTAACACTTTATTATGTTGTTATGGTTTTAAACTTGTGATTGATTGTATTTTATACTGTATATTGTATTATTATATTGTATTTTTATACTGTTATGTAAGCCGCCCTGAGCCGGCCTTGCTGGGAGGGCGGGGTAAAAATCTAATAAATAAAATAAAATGGCTGAACGGTTACAGCAGAGCCGGCTGAAACTTAATCCAACAAAGATGAAGGTCCTGTACCTGAGCCTGGGGGGGGGGGGATGTCAGTCAGGAATCAGACTGCCCGCCTTGGATGGTGCACCACTTGTGCCAGCCCAGAGCGTGAGGAGCGTGGGGTGATGCTGGATGTCTGGCTTATTACGGAGGCCTCAGTTTCCACAGTTGCCAGGTCTGCCTTTTATCATCTTCAGCAGATCAGGCAGCTGGCTCCTAATCTCTCCCCCCAGGATTTAGCTACAGTGACCCATACAATGGTCACTTCCAGGCTTGATTACTGTAACTCATGCTACATGGGCTTGCCCTTGCAGCTGATACAGAAACTCCAGCCGGTGCAAAATGCAGCGGCGCACTTGCTGTGTCTCCTGTGCAGGCACAAATCCAGCCAGTGCTACACCATTTGCCATTGCTACCGATTGAGTACCGGATCCGCTTCAAGATACTGGTTTTGACCTTCAAAGCCTTGCACGGCCAGGACCACCTCTCCCCATATGTGCCCCGGAGACCCTTATGCTCAATTGATCAACATCTATTGGTAGTCCCTGGCCCCGGCTTGGTGGGACAAGCTTCTGCTTGAGATCAGGGCCCTGGGGGACTTATTATCATTCCCCAAGGCCTGTAAGATGGAGCTGTTCCACCAGCCTTTGGTTGAGACATAGGGCATCCAATGAAGCTGGCCTCCCTCACTGAAGCCTGTCGACATTATTCAGCCCTGATTAAGAAGGTCACTGGATCCAGTCACTCCAGCTGAAATTGTCTTTGTGGTTATACACTGTTAGCTGTTTTTAAATTGTATTATTTAATTGTTTTAAATATTATTATATATTTATTAATGTATGTTTTTATCCACTAATGATGTGATCCCCTCTAAATCATAGGCAGGGAAAACATATAGCTGATCATTCTCCATGCCCAAGAGCATTCTAGTATAATAAAGCAAGAACAAATGAGCTAGAAGGTGGATGTGTGTGCAGTATTTGTTTTAACCACAAATTTGAATATTGTCTGACCTGGCTCTAAGTGGATAACATTTCCTTCAAAATAGGCTTGCATTCTGAAATCAAACAAGAAGATGAAAAACTGTCTTAGGGAGTTTCAGAAGTATTACACATAGCTTTTGAACATATATAGCAAAAAATTAAATTAAACATATTGAAACTTACACCAAATCAGACCATTGGTCCATCAGGATCAGTACTGTTCAACTTGCAGCAGCTCTCCAGAAACTCTCAGGCAGAAAAATATCCTTTAACTGGAGGTTCCAAAGACACTGAGTGTACAAAGCAGTGTGCTATGCCACTATGTCTTGGCCTCTCTCCTTCTACAGTGTATGGAATTATTTGTAATTTGACAAAATCAACTAGCCATTTTCAAGACCAAAAAAAGCCTAAAGATGTTTTAAAAGCACTGCAAACAAAAGCTAGTGTAACACTGTTGTCCTGCAAGAGTCAAGCAACAATAATTTATATTTTGTATTATTAGCACAAGGTTTCTGCTGCCCCTTGCCTCTGGAAGAGATACTAATACATGTACCAGATGCTTCAAAAGCTAAAGTCTTGAGAAAACTTTATTGCTGTATTCTGTACCAAATACCAAAGAAATGTGTACGCTCTGAAGAATCTGAAAACAGCTGGTAGCAACAATGATGGATTTAAGTTATTAACAGATCAAAAAAAGATGGATGGTGTTCTGCTTTTCTTAATCTACATCATCATCTAGATCATTTAAAGATATGTGCTGCACTAACAAACTTAGTTAAGGTTTCGATAAAATCAGTAGAATAATCTGCCCCGTTACATTGAGTCTGCATTGATCAATAAAATCACTTGTACTAGGAAAGTACTGTTAAACACTGACAATCCTGGCCATTAATATTATTTAACACACTGTTCACAATCTTTAATGAGGATAAAGAACATTTTGTCTCTTTACACTTATCATACTGCCCCTTCTAGAGATCCTTATAACCACAGTACAACAGTGATTACTCAAAACTAATCGGGGTTTTAGAGGGAGAAGGATACTGAATAATTTCAAGTAGGTTTTCTGTGTGATTAACTGATATTCTCAGTGGCATCCTTTTAAAACAATAGATAAAATACAAGTTACATATATTTGCATTATCCTCCACCCAAGATGAATATATGTTCATTTACAACTATCAACAAGTCTGTTCCCCAGTCTACGTGCTCTCTTCCTGAAGTGACGGATATACTAGTTCAAATGTTTTAATCATCATTCACAGTCTGTCAAAACAAAATATTCTTACACAAAAAAGGATTGCAAAAGGAAACAGGAAAAATATAGTACTTGTTCTTATGTGCTACAAAATCTAAACTTGGAGATAGTGGTGCATTATATTTTGAATTAAGTTTAAGTGATACAACATATTATGAAAATTATATATAGTTGGTTGAGGAAGACTGAAGAAAAGAGCACCATGGAATAATGGAAGCTATTGCCCCTCTTTTTAACAGCTGGGGGAGACAGGAGAATCTCTTATTGTGCCTGAAAGGTCTGGTGCTGTATCTGGAGCCCCCACAGAGGTACTTGGCTCAAGGGGATGGAGACTGAAGTAGCACCCTGGGCCACCGCCTCCTCTTTAACCCCATTTTGAGTGGGGAGGGGGGTCTCAATCCCTGCCCTGCAAAGGCCTCAGTCCTTCTCGTCTCATCAGGATGCTCTTTCTTTTTCTCCTCACTTCTCTCTCTCTCCAACCAGCTCCAAGGCTAGGTGAAATTCTAACCACCACCTGCTTGGCCAGTAGCTGTATGCATTTAAATAGGCCCTCAAGCCCTTGCAAACCTGCCTCCTTCTCCTCCCCTGGGGCCATCTCCCTGTGCAGGGATTCCTCTGCTCTCCTCTACTGGGACCAAGTTCCCTGTGGGAGATCCTGCTGGTTCCCCAGTATGGTTGGCACTTCTTCATTTGCCTGTGCTGGGCTGCCATAGGATTCAGGGGCATCCCTGTGAACGAGTGGAGGTGACCATGAGGATGAGGCTTTGCAGCCTGAGTGGTCCTGGATACTCACACTGATCCATAAAGCAGTCTGGCCAATCCAGAAAGCTGCTTGAGCCCCGCTCCCCCAGTCCAGTTAAGATTTCCTTTCTGTTTTCCTTTGCACTAGATACTGACTGGAAATTAGTTTCAAATCCCATTCACTATCTTTTGTGCCCCAATAAATGATGTTTAACAGTCCATATTCGCACTTTATATTTCTTCTTCACCTCTGTGAAACCTAGGCTGCGGTCACACAGAGCATAAGCCACGCTTCAGAGACGGAAGAGAGGCGGAGTTTCCTGGCACGATCACAGGGCAACATCTGGCAAGTGTAGAGCTCCCGTCGGTAACCCGTGGCTAAATGCCGAAAACGCGGAGTAAAAAACGAGTACCTTGGAGGTACTAGTTTCTGGAAACCGCGGGGCAAGGGCGGGCGTATGATCGCGTTTCCGGAGGTTGTTCCGGCGCCCGCCCATGTCCCCTAGCTACAAGGTGGGTTTTTTTCAAGTCCCCACGATTGCGCACAAGCGCCCAACGGAGCATGCGCAAACGTCTGTTTAAGTAAAAAAAACACAACGTACGTCGTGCAGAGAAGAGGAGAGCAGCCAGAAGGAAGCACCAACGAGCGCATGGCTTGAGGCGAGCAACAGATAGATAGGGGGAAAGGGGGCAAGGCAGACGATGTCACCCAGAAGAGGGGGCGCGGTGGCAGAGTAGGAAGTCTGCTTGGGGAAGGGGCGGTCAGGGCGGAGGGGGCTGGGCCACGCTGCTTTGCCCTCTTCGCACGCCCCACCAGCCGGCTCCCCAGACTGTTTCCCTTCCAGACCTACTGCCCACCCCCTGCCTGCCTCACTGGTGGGGAAAACGCCGTGCCCGACACGATGCCACACCGCCCAGTCGGCAGCTGGCCCCTCTTCTCCCCGCGCCGCTTGGCCGGCTGTCTCTGGCAGCCCCCTCCTCGCCTTCCCTCGGCACGCGGCCCACGCTTCTTTGCCCCAGGCCCCGCTTCTTTGCCGTGTGATCCGTGCCTCCCCTTAACCACGGGACCTCCACGGAACCTCCACAGGAGCTCCACAGGGGTCTGATCGCGCAACCGCGCTTTAATTTTCCCCGGGGCAAACAGCCACGCTTCCCCCCCGCATTTTCCTGGCCGTGTGACCGCGGCCCTAGAGTACTTTAAAGAGGATTGAGACACCGGAAATACACTCTATAGCCTTGATCAGTAGACATCGAGGGTTGAGTGATGTGGCAGTGGGCTACCACCATACTGAACAGGATCATGTCCAATGCCTCTGTAACCACTTCCTATTGGAAATATCACCTCAGTTTTACTGACAGTTTCATTACCAACTGAAGTTAGGTAGATGCATCTTTGAAGACATTAATTATGGGAATTGTATTACTGCTGAACAACACCAAATACCCCTGATTACTTCTAGGCTGTTACAGCAATAGAGCTCAAATGTACAGTTGCCTGGCAAATATTTATGCAATTTCTCCTATTTATCCTCCATTTATGATTAAACTTTGAATGCTACTAATATAAAGGTAAAGTACAGTATTGTAAAATTACAGGAGCACACAGATTGTAACCTGAAGCTGTAGCTATCATCAGCTGGCATGGAAATGACCAAGTCTATTTAAATTGTTTGACCATCTTCCTGGACCAAATTTGTCCCATAGATCAACAGACACTGACCCCGAATCTAGGATCTAACAGAACTGTAGATGATAACCTAAAGGTGTAGATCTTTTCCGTGCCAGCTTTTCAATTGTCCAAATTTATTTTTGCAATTGCCATTTTCAGATTAGATCTAAGTGGGCAGCTGTGTTGGTCTGAAGCAACAGAACAAAGTTATTTTCAAATTACCTTATCATACATTTAAAATAATACTTACTTGATATTTGCCTTGAAAATGTAGGTTATACATCACCAACACAGATATAAACCACAAAGAACTTAATTTTAGTTTAATATGTTTTTAGACATTTCTTTGAAAGACTGCTTGTAAATATATAACAGGCAAGGTGAGATATAAATCAAAATCAATAAATAATAAATAAATAATAAATAAATAATGAAATATACAGGTAGCAGGCACACCATTAACAAGAATACTGTAAAGAAAATACATTATATTTCAGGATATCAAAATGAGATGTATTTCCCATTTTGTGTTGTTACACACTACCATTTAAATTTTTTAAAAAGTAAAACCCAGCTTGCTTAAATTTAATTTTCCAAAGGAATTATTGTCCATATTGTTTTCATTCAATTATTTCCTCAGTACAGTTATGTAGGTCAAGCAATCTACAGCTAAAGCTGCAAGAGACACTGACAGGCAGTCTATGTTTTTATTTTTAAATTATGTATGAAGAAGATGCCTGAACAGCTAAAATTGTTAGGAAGGGCCAAATTGCCATTTCATGTTTTAATGTTCCACCAAAGATGATTCCTTCTACAGTGATCTCTTTATATGAACACAGAATCAGATACTGACTTTAAATAACTGGTTATCATTTATTGTTTAAGCTAAGAGGCACTAGCACTCCCCAAGGGACGCTGGTTCAGTAAAAGTCAACACTTTCTTTGGGGCTCTCAACATAACCTAACCTGGATGATCCCCAGAAACAGAATTTTTATTCCAACAATGGACAGTTTCTCTTGGACTATATATGCTTCATTACAGCCTCTGATACCCATACATTATTCTTAAAAAGTACAAAAATAATTAGCAATGAGATTGTTGTGCTGAAAGGTTTAAATATCATCCCTCTGTTGATATTCAGAATATAAATATAAACTAGCATTTTGAGCTACAAAACTGTTTGACAATAAGATTCAGTGACAAGGCATTTCATTATGTGTATTACATCTCCTAGTATCTGATTCATAAGAGGCAAGAAACATGATGAGAGAAATTCATGAAACAAAAAGTGCTCCGATATTACATACAAAAAGAGGAAGAGGAGATTGGATTTATACCCCGCGAAAGGAGTCTCAGAGCGGCTTACAATCTCCTTTCCCTTCCCTTCCCCACAACAGACACCCTGTTTGGTAGGTGGGGCTGAGAGAGCTCTTTTGAGAACTGCTTCTGAAAGAACAGCTCTGAATGAACTTGTGACTGATCCAAAGTCACATCAGCAGCTGCATGTGAAGGAGTGGGGAATCAAACCCGGTTCTCCCAGATTAGACTCCGCGCTCTTAACCACTACACCAAACTAGCTCTCAACTCTAATTTATGTACCATGTAACTGTTTTCTACCATCACTCATATCATCACCCTGTATATATTGGAAAGATAAATATTTTATGTTCAGGCTGATTAGCTGAATCCAGCAAATCTTTCACGAGAAAGTGCTGATAGTTGTGGATCTTCCCCACGTCCCCCTTCTGCCAGCAGTCCTTTCCAGCCCAGGGAAAGTTGATTCCTGGAGTCTTAGAACTGGTGTGGAACAAGGCTCCCTCTAAGCTGTGGAGTCCTGTGAGCAAAAATTCTACTTGGTGAGCTCCTGGCATTAAAGGTGTGAGCGAACGATTTGGCTGCTGCATGAATTCGTTTGCTCTGAAGCCCTCCTTCCTGAGCTAAGACAAAAATCTGTTAGCCGGAGGCTAAAAAACTGTGAGCTAGCTCACACTAACTCAGCTTAGAGGGAACACTGGTGTGGAATAAGAAATGTGGGTTGTTTGGCTGCAGTGAGGAGCAGGAAAGGGGCAAAATTGCCCTTCCCACCCCTTCTGTCACATCAGCTCCAATTATGGAGGCAAGAAGAGACCTTCCACTTCCTCATTGTGGGCAGCCAGACCATATGGCTATTGCTTTACATAGTTCCTGCAAGCTTGGGAATAATTTTTTCTGGCTTTGAAAATGGCTGTTGTGAAGAGAGGAAAGTGGGAAAGATCCATTATCCTTGTGTGAGCTGATTGCTGGATCAAACCAAATATGTATTTTAAAAACTGTAGAAGTTATTGTAACATCAAATTAGCGCTTAAAATAGGTATATCCAAAACCTTTACACTAGCATTATGGTGGAGATACATCAGAGAAAGACACCTACACACACCTTACTGATTGATATTACTATGTAGTAATATGCATTATATGTAGTTAGATGCATTATAACCTAGAGGCTGATCCAACAAAAGGCATCAACAATCTCCTCATCTGGGTTCGTAAACATATTTTTTGACAATTTCAGGTGTGTAGCCATATTAGTCTGAGTGGAAGAACAAAATTTATGTCCAGCAGCACGTTAAAGACCAACAATATTTTCCAGGGTATAACCTTTTGTAAGCCAAAGCCCTGTGTCAGATAGGATAAAAAAAATTATCTAAAAAATCATCAGGTCAGTTTTGACAGTAATAGGTCAGACACTAGAATAACTTGTAATAATACAAACATGTTTTATGTTTATGTATTCTCTTAAGATGCACATATTCTTATTAATAATAGCCAAGGTGCCCCCTCTGTGCGGATATCTAAATTCGCACATCCGGGGCACTTGGGGGGCAGAGAGATTTTCCTGCACATTTGGGGCAGTCCCCAGATGTGCAGAAAAATCTAAAAACTGTAAAAAGTTATAGGGGGGATACTTAAATCCCCCCAAAAGTAAAGGAGAAGCTCTGAGAAGGCTTCACTGCTGCTGCCACAGGGGAAGGGGGGCAGGAGAAGGCTTGGTGGGCCGGCCTCGCTGCGGCCACTGGGGAGGGAGGGGGGAGGGAGAAATCTTGGTGGGCCAGCCTCGCCGCTGCTGCTAGGAAGGGAGGGGGAAGGAAAAAGCTTGGTGGACTGGCCTCACTGCTGCCGCCGGGGAGGGAGGGAGGGAGAAAGCTTGGCGGATGGGCCAGCCTCGCCGCCGCTGCTGGGGAGTGGGGGAGGAGAAAGTGTGGTGGGTCGGCCTCGCCACCACCACTGGGGGGGAGGGAGGGGGGAGGGAAAAGGCTGGGCTCACCTCCTGCTGCGTCTCCTGCTTCTGCAGGCTGGGAGTTGTGGGGAATACATTCCCCCCGTGAGTATCGTGGGTCCTGCCTCTTGTTCTTATTAATATTCACATTACAAACTTGACTATAACAAAAGTGAGAAAGTGCCCAGTGCACATATTAGCTTCACACTTTCAATCAATGCACAGGGAGGGAGAGAGGGAGCAAGCATGCTGGACCTGCCCCCTGCCTCTGTGCAATCGTCTGGCTGTTTGCAGGGGCGATCACAGTAAGGATCAGTGATGATGGTTTTAAAATGTCACTGATGACAAGAAGGGAGAGTTATAATGCTCTAACAATCTAATAAATTTGGCTAAATTCCCAGCTTTCATTTTTTTTAAAAAAGGAGTTTCCTGTTTCATTGTGGAGATACAAGGGGAAAGACATCTGTGCAACAAATGGGGTCAAAATACTTTTTTTAGAAAAATGAATGCTGGGGATTTAGAGAAACGGATAGATTGTTATAATGCAATAATGATATGTTTATTACCAATTTTCTTTATTAAAAAAGCCCTCCAGGGTCAGGAAGAAAATGGCTGCTGTGGTGGACTGGAACACAGAAACACCATAATGTTGTAGAGAAGCGGGGGGAAAGCCCACTTCCTTACAGCACCTAAACCAGGACAGACAATCAGTGTTGCCTCTTTGCCCCTTCCATGTGGCAATCCTTGAGGTATTTGAAATGCCGTTACGTTTCCTCTTCTCTACGCTAAATACTAAAACAAATACATAGTACTTTAGTCCAAACCCCTCTGGTTCCTAGCATAGTCCCTGAGCCCAAATATACATTACGCCCTTCTACATCTTTCTCCTGAACAAATCAAGAAATAGGCAAGTACCCTGCCAATACCATTCCATCTGGTCATTATGGAATAATTTTACACATTTTCTTATACCTTAATTTGATTCTTTTTCTCTCCTCTTCCTGTTCCCCTTTATTTTTTTCTGCTGCTTTCACTGTTCCATCATAAGCAGAGTTACAATCTTTAAAGTTCACTAAATTCAATGGATTTACAAAAGTGCAAATATACTTCAGATGGTGCTGTCAGTCAGATGAACAACCTCGGTATACCAGTTCTACATCTAAAGTGTACCATGAAATACAGTACAGTGCATTACTGCAGAGTCATCTAAAATTCAGAAGGAAAATGCTTGCTAGAAAATACTCAAGCTTGAAGAAATAAAAACCACTTGGATAATCATCCTTAAGCATAAGCACAAACTAGCTTATGTTCATTTTAAAATGATTACATAATCCTTGCAAACAAAATCGTTAATAGGCAGTGTTAAAAGTACCTCACCTGTAAATAAGCTTCCAGGCCTTGACGACGCTGTTCCAACACTTTGGGCACCCAGTTCCTTACATGCTTAGAAGGGATTTCTGGAGTTCTTATGAATTTCTTAAGCTAGAAATACAAACAACAAGCAAATGTAACAGTCTTTTCCCTATAAAGTCTAGAAATAAAATTGTAAAAAAGAAAAACTGTAAGAATGGACAGTGTAAATTTATATGTAGAAAAATAGGAAAAGGCATAATGACAAGAGTACAGTTACCTTAATTTGGTAATCAGAAAGTTCTCAGCCTACAGATAAACTGATTTTATTCAATTACAGAAGTTATTCTTTATAAGAAGGTGATGTGAGTTTGCAATAGGTAGTCATTTAGAGGCCACATGCTGAACAATTTCTCAAGTCAGGAACGAAACATTCCATTATATCAGCTAAATATTGCTATGTAGACAGGTCAATCCTCAGGCCTAATAAAATCTCAAGAATTTAGTTTGGCTCACATTTCAACTGTACTCTTGTGCATTGTTTAAAATGAAACTTTAAAAACTGCATTATGTGCAAAATGCAATTGACTTTAGTCCCTTTGTAGGATTCAGCATTTTCAAAACAACTATCAAGTTGTGCTAGTCTGTAATATATATGAAATTACGGTAGTTTATTATTTCTGAACCATGGCTGAATAGAAAAGCAGCAATCTGTGGATTTCAGGAATTGAAAAGAATGTTCATAGTTTGCAGATAAGATATTTGGGAAACAGGGAGAAAGCAAGGAACTGAGTGGCCAGATCTCAGAGACTGCATTTGAGGGAAAACGGAAGAATGTAAGATCAGCAGTTCATCTGGGTCAGCATTCTGTTCTACACAGTGGCCGACCAGTTGCCCTAGAGGTCCAACAAAGAGGAAACAGAGGCCAGGAAAAAAATCAAGCTCAGCATTTGTATAATACTAAATTGAGAATATATTTTATGGAAGCTCTCTGCGTGACTTTGGGCCAGTCACACACTTTCTCAGACAAACTAACGTAGTTGTTGTAAGGAAAAAATGGAGGAGAGGAGAATGATTTATTTATTTATTTATTTATTAAATTTATATCCCACCCTCCCCCGTAGGGCTCAGGGCGGCTTACATAGCAATGATGTAACCCACTTTCAAGGAGAAAGGCAGCGTATAAATGAATTAAACAAATAAATAAAAATATTACCATCCTGATTCTGAACTCTTGAAAGCTCTCCTGATGAAATCTGCCTAACTTTAATTGCCTTGTGATCAATGAATGCATAAAGGTACTCTTTCCACTTCCAAATCAACTTTTAAACTTGGGGAACTTTAGAAAGATGGGTGGAAAGATGAAGGAGCCTGACATATCCAGTAATCATCCTTCATCAGAATGCAGCTAGCATCTTGGGAAAGGGGTGCAAGCTATACACAGACATAGCCAATATATTCCAGAGCAACCTCCCTAATGGAAACTGAATACGGGTCATGCAATATATCACATCCTACTGTACAGGATCATGTAAAATAGCTGAAATGTGTGTAATACTGACATTCTCTCTACACAATACAGATTTATATTCTGGTTTACTTAGCAGAATACATGGCTGAGGTCAGACTGGCAGTTTGAAGCACGAGGGAGTCATGGTAAAAAGATCCGGCACAAACTGTTCCGGGTTTTCCCGGTCACACTGCACCAACTGATGTGGGAGTATACTGAGGAGGAGGCGCAAGGGAGCATTCGCACTGTTGGCCCGCCGCTGGCAGAGGTATGGCTGTAAGACGGCTTTCTTTTTGGTAATCCAGAGATATGCACATATGCGCATAAGCGCACAAGCAATTGCGGCTTTTGGCGTTCACACTTTGTTGGTACGGGATGAACGCGGGATGACCGCACTCTCCAGGGTTTGCTACCACTTTCACCAGGTACTTTTTAAACTCGGGAGGCAAGCGCTACAAGATGGGCTGAGTACGGCTGGGGAACGCCTGACAGATGTGCCCGTGTGAATGGCCCCTTTAATCCATTTGTGAAACGTTTCTGGCATGTGCTTATCTCGGGGCAAACTGCCAGTCTGAACTCAGCCCATGTTTTAAAATCAAGTCCAATGGATGTCAATGCTATGGAAACACCAGTATGATTTTGATATTATGACAAAAGGTTTGACATAACGGGAAGAAGCCTGTTGAATCCTGGGGCTCATGCACTCCCTGCCTTCCTTTGTCTTCGTACATGGCAGTCTAATGAAAGACTCCTGCCTTCTCAGAAAACAACAGTTTCTTGTTACATCTAAGCTACAAAAATGATTTGGTTTCTTCCATATAAATAAGATCCAAACTTGAATTAACCTAGATTGTGGAATCCTGGCTTGCAGGAAAGAGAGCAAACCATGCCCTGGCCCCCACCTGGTGGAACATGCTCCCTATTGAGATCAGGGCCCTGCGGGATCTTATGCAATTCCGCAGGGCCTGCAAGGCGGAGCTGTTCCACCAGGCCTTTGGCTGAGGCAGTGGGCATCCACATATTGCCCCCCCTCCCCGAGGTTGCAATCTCCCACCTACTGATAACCGGCAGTACCTAGTTACATCAATAGGCCAGATTCCTCCCTAGGGCAAGCATGACTACTGATTTTATATGTTATAAAGTGTTTTAAATTTTATTGTATTTATTAAAATGTTGTAACCAGCCCTGAGCCT
This sequence comes from Gekko japonicus, assembly GCF_001447785.1. Taxonomy (NCBI): domain Eukaryota; kingdom Metazoa; phylum Chordata; class Lepidosauria; order Squamata; family Gekkonidae; genus Gekko; species Gekko japonicus. The sequence continues at coordinate 139,471 of NW_015169189.1, read as the reverse complement.
GTTTACGAGATGGACATAAATGCGAAAAATAAAATAAAATATTTTGAAGCTTAGATCTAATGCAAAACATTGGTTTAACCCCGAAAGCAGACGCTGTATGCAAAGGGGAGGATAAGTGTACAAGCCCAAGGATCTATCAAGCTTAATCATATAGCAACAAACCATGGTTTGAGAGTACTTTCTGTGTGACTTTCAGGAGGTCACTCTCTTTCATTCTTGCACATTTCAAAAGAAAAGACAGCATCTAGCATGAATTTCCTGTCTTTGATAACCGGGCATTTTCTAAGTGCTGTATTGCTACTAAATAAAGGCGAAATGGGAAAAATCACAAGGACAGAAACTCTAGGCTGATTTTGACATGCAGGCTCGCAGGGGGTTGAAAATTTTACATTTCATCTTTGAGGAACTTGAGAAGATGTCACCCTAGCAAAAGCTGTGTAAAGAAAAGTCTCTCTTCATGAACAAAGGCAACTCCTTTGCTTAGGAAGCATTCTACAGTTTTCTCATTCTCAGTTAAAATATGCCAGCATACATTGTTCTGACAACAACCACTAAGTCACAGCTAAAGCCATGATTCTGGATACCATTTGAAAGAAAAACTTCTATAGAAAGAGGAAATCCAGAAGATCTCCTGACATTTCAAATATGGATTTTAGTATTTTGTAGGTTTCAAAATATTTGTTATGGATTTCAAAGCAGTGCCCCCCTCCTCCTATCATAAACTCTGATCAAAATCCATGTGAGCAGACAATTTTAAAAGGGTGAGGGGCTCAATCACATAAACCAAACCAGCCTCCCGTGCCATAAAGTATAGTAGCCCTGACCTTCAGTAGTGCCTTTTCAGGAATACATTGGGCTGTAGGAAGAAGGGTGAACTGTGAGGGTAACATTTCATGAGCAGAGTTTTACCCAAGGTTCACTGAATCCAAGCCATAAGCATTAATGTAATATAATTCACATTTCATAATCTGGCAAACATTTTTCTCTAAGAAAAGACACCTGTTTATGTGCCCGAAACCTGGTCCGACTTGTATATGAAAGACTGGATTTTCCATGTTCTGCAAAACTGTCTTTTTACCTTACTCATTATGTAAAGTAAAAAATACAGCAGTAGCTGAAATAAAAGTACTGAGTGTTTTTCAGTCATATAACCAGGCACAAAAAATTCTGAAAGAAAGACCATAGTGACTTCTGAAAGAGTGAAAATAAGGAAGATATAGCATTGGTTTTATAACAATATACTATTTACCATAGTAAATATACTGTAATATATGCATGTATTTACCTTTTTATGGAGAGCGTGAAATTCACTATACCTTTTTTCAACAAAGTGCTTTCTTCCATTCATTAGCACCTCTATCTTAAAGACCTAGGGAAAAAAAATATTTTAAAATGGATTATTTTCATCTGCCTGATATTTTCCCGAAATCTGAAATTTGTGATTTTTTACTTTCCTTTAACTATTGTAGCTGACCCCCACTAACCCCTCCTCCAAAGTATCAGGAAACACTGAGGTGCAGCAAGGATTAATGATCACTCTGATGACATGTTCCACCCATCCAGTTACATCACATCTAGATTTATTTATTTATTTATTTATTTTTCGCATTTATACCCCGCCCTCCCCAATGGGCTCAGGGCGGCTCACAAAAAAAAACCCCGAGCCATAATTAAAACATATGATACATAGTAAAAACATCCAACATTAAAACAGTAAAACAGTGGTGCTCAATCAATTATTAAATTTCTGATATTTTAAAAAATTAAATATATCATACTTTAATAATTTTCATAAATTGTTATGATTGCAAAAAAAATAACAGCATACACTCAATTTGGGAAATAGTCTGTCTCTCACTCAGTCATGCATACAATATGCTAACAACCTTATTGATGTACAGTTCAATTTCAGTAGTATCTTGTACTGCACAAGAGATAAAAATGTGAAGACTACATTGCAGGTTAATTTCTTCCTCACCTACATATTCATCTCTAGTCTCAGCTGGGTCTGCTCTAGTGTTTACACCATTAGAAAAAAATGTGGTGCTAGCTCATTTTCTTTGCATGATGTGTATGACAGCTTTTACTGCTGCCTGTAGAAGGTTGAAAGGCCAGATAAAGAAGCTCTCTAGATCCACTAATTAGTAACCACTAACATGACATTTTCTTGATTTTCAGGTCCCTGGGTCAGATCCCAGGGCAGATGACAAGATACCTCAAAAGCCTCAGAACCTAGTGAACCAAGATCAGGAGAAAAGCATCGTAATTAGAGACCACCTACTGTATCCAAAGGTTCCTACCTTCAGATTTCTTGTATTAGGAAACATGAAGTAACCAATATTGGGAGAAAATGCACTTGTGTAGGACCTTCTTCTCAGAAAGTTTCCCTTTGGAAAATAAACCTGAGAATGGGGTTTTTTTGATGAGAAAAACTTGAAACTTGAAATAATATTATTACTAGTAAAATATCTATTGTCACAACAAAAAACTAAATAGAAGTCAAAGTATTGCAAAATTCTCCTGGGAGAATGCATCTGCTTTATTTTTTTCTGAAAGAAATTAATAGCAACAATGTCCTTATCTGGAAGAAAATACGTTAAAAGTATTTGGATGGGGACGATTGACCAACTGACCACAGATTCTTGAAGAAAGTAAGTCATACCCAGCCTTGTCAGTTGCAGCCCATTTCCCACAAACCTTAGAACCATTAATTACTGAATCATCTCCTGTTTCCATCTTAGGGTTTGTTTGTTTGATCTAGCACCATGATAGCATGACAAACTGACAGAATAACTGCTGATTAGGAAGCTTAGATTATGCTGTATTGCACCCAAAGTTCAATAAACAGTATTCAAAGATACATGAGACAAGTTTGGACAAAGGGTTTCAGAGCAGAAACCCAGCATCTCCTATCCCAAGGCCGCTGAATCTGTCCTTTTCTTGCCAGAGGATCCTTTCATAATATTAGAAACAGCCATTCATACTGGGAAGATCTACTTTTGTGAATTCTTTCCATTTAGCACAATGTCTTCCTCTCCCAGTTACTGGAAACAGCATGTCAGGTCACATACTAGAATCAAATGCAATAGATTTGGTCACCTACACTTCTGTTTTCTTATCATTATTCTGCTGGCATAAGCTATTCAGTCCCATAATCTTGAAAATAAATTTGTTAAAAAAAACTTGTAGTGTCAGTCATGGTCAAACACTATGATTTTCAATACTGTTTACAAGCCAACAACTATAGTTTTTGTAATGTATTCAGATGCTGCCATGAATGCATTAGATGTAACGTGAAACATCTCATTGGGAAGCAATGTAAAGCTTCGTCTTGGACAGGGATTCAAGTCCAAGACAAATACGTCCAATCACATGCAAGCAAGCTGGAAGCGGGAACGTGTGTGATTGGTCCTTATGCGATCAACCTGATAGGTTGTTATCTGTAAAGTAGGAGTGGCTATATTAGCCGGGAATGTTTAAATACCGAGCAGTTTCAATGGGCAAACTGTTCGGGCTATCAGATGTTGTACCGTGTTGGAGAAGTGATCGTGTGGAAGAATAAACTTGAGTTTTGGCTGAAATCACTCTCTGACTCTTTGTTAAGCTCAGGACTTAACAGTTTTTGAACTTGGGTTGGACATTTCACTGGTCAAAAAAGAAAACACTGTTTGGCCAGCTCCTAACTGTTGCAGGGTGTTCATGTTGCCTGTGCTACCAAAATATACCAAAATGAAAGGCATTATTGGTTTCATGGAATATTGGCAATGTTTAACCACAGTCCAGGCATAAGCAGTTAATTAACCAGTGCACTAACCTTATATTCAACGATATTACCTTATGTGCATTGTTTAAACTTAATCACAAATTACAGATCAGTCAATATCACACTTTATTAGGTACTTTTAATTAATAAAATGCTGTAAAGGTCTGAGAAATGTCACAAGGCTCTAGAAATTCTTTGAATAATGCTCCTTAGAAATTTTTATGCTGATATTCTAAGCATGTAAAATTTAAAGCCGAGACAGAGTTTACATTAATTTATTTTAATTTAATTTATTTAAAACATTTATTAGTCACCTTTCTACTTAAGGTGCCTTGCAATATAGATACAAGTTATAAAACACATGGTAAACAGTTTTAAATCACAATTAGGACTGCCAATAAATACAAACTAAATCAGTCAAATGCAGTCCTAAATAAAACTGTCTTCAACTGTTGCCTGAAGATTGACAGGGAGGGGGCCACGAGCACCTCCATGGGGGGGTTGTTTCAGAATTGTGGGGCTGCCACTGAAAAGTTGAATGGTTCAGTACTGATCAATATCTATATTGTTCCCTTGCCATGAGTTACCCATTACCTGGTGATGTCTACACAATGAAAATTCATATCACTGCATGGTCCATAAAGACAGACTTCCCTCAGAGGCGGTAGCATCCTCGGGGGTCTGGTGTGTAGGGTTAAGTTTACCTAGCCAGACAGCACGCAGGAGACCAGCAGTTTCAACAATATGCTTCTTTACTGCTTCACATACAAACTTGGAATTATTTATTTATTTATTTATTTACATGGGATTTATATACCGCCCATGACCCCTAATGGGTCTCAGAGCTGTTTACAATGAACTACTGCGTAGTTAATAACTAGCTAGGGCCACAATTCTCCTGGGGAGGGGATATCCTACCAGCACCCATGCGGCATAGTCCTTCTTCCTCTCTGGCGGCCTCGTTCCTTTCGGCGATCCGGATGGCTGGCGACCAAGTCCGAGCAGGCTCTCCGCCGCCTCCTCTTCCCGCTCCAGCGCTGCCCAGGCGGGCTCACCTTCATCACTGCCACTGCATGCCATGTCCCACTCCTCCTCCAAGCAGGCGAGCCAAGGAAGGCTTCTACCCCACCTCTCCGCAGACCAAAAGTCTGGAGTTGCGCCACAGTAGTGGTGCGATCTTTCCATTATATTTGATGGGGCCATAGAATATAATGGAAAATTGCACTGCCACTGTGGCTTGACTCCACAGAGAAGGGGTTTAATGCCCTATTCTGTGGAGTAACGCCACAGCAGCGGCATGATCTTTCCATTATATTCTATGGTCCCATAGAATATAATGGAAAGATCGTGCTATTGCTGTGGCACAACTCTAGAAAAAAGGAGTGCAAGGGCGGGGCTGTCGGAGCGGTGCTCCGGCGCGCTCCAGCCCCAAATGACCCAATGATGACACACTTCAACTTAATTTTTCACTGGAATTGGGTAAAAGAGAGGATATCCTGACCCAATGTCTAGAGATAGTATTGACCTACAGGACCAATAAACTGAAGCTCAATCCCGGTAAAGAAGGAGCTGCTATTTGTTTATAGTGTGGCCAGTTAGGGAAAACCTGTCTTGGATGGGGTAACCTGTTTTGGGTACCTGTTTTGGGATGGTGTAACTGACTGGTATGGTTTCCACAAACAGAAGTGAAGACATGAGATCTCTCAATAACTGAGTAGATACTGGTGGGCTTTTGCTTCCAGAACCCAAGACCCAGATTGGATAAAACGTTTGTACTCATATGGGATGGAGAACTGAAAAGCCACTGTTCCTTCTCTCTCTGTGTGTGATACTGTGGGGGGGAGTATGAAGCTGCAAAGGACAGAATCTTTGGTATGCATACATCCATTTGAATCTCCCAATGGAGAGGAAAGATCAGATGCTAAGGTATTGTAAGTTCCAAGTTATATTAATAATCTTTCCATTTTTCATTTCTTTTATTAGTCTGCAGTTCTGTAGCCTGTATTCTCTCTAGAATTATGCAACTAGAATAAAGCTTGTATTTGTTTAAGAGATAAATGATTGCCTTGATTCCTACCTGCGTGCCTTGCTGTGGCTAGCATTACTGAAGTAGCCCTGGTTTGATGCTTCCCTTGGCATCAAACTGGTGAGGGGGCAAAGATCAGAAGATGGTGGGGACTACCAAAGGGAAAAACTCTAAACCCCGCTTAAGAGGGGCTTGGGAAGCATCAAGGGATCCCTCCTGGGAAGAGTGAGTTCCCTCACCAAAAAAACTCCCCCCCACCCCAGCTTCTGAGCTGGACTCTGCCTTACTTGTTTGCCCAAGCTGGGAGTTAGGGTACCTGTCAGGTGCTGGCAGCAACACTGCTGACTGGCATTGGTTATGAAGAACTGTTTCTAGGCCCAATTCAAGGTGCTGGTGATTACTCTTAAAGCCATAAACCAGGAGTGTCAAACATACGTTTTGTGGGCCAGAATTGGCCCCTGTAGGGCTCCTATTCAGCCTGCAAGCAACTGGCTCTCGTCTGCTTCCTGTTTCGTGCACCACAGCTCGCTTTTGCCCAGCTCTCTTCTCTCCTGCTCCCGGCTTCGCAGAGGACAGAAAGGAAGCCAGGCCTTCAGAGAGAGGGGAGGGGGAGGGAAAGAACCAGAGAGAGAGAGAGAAAGAGAGAGACCCTTTCCAGTTCTAACAGAAGGGGGGGGGAACCTAACAGCACAGCTTGCAATCTTTATTAGTGGAAGGGAGCAAGAGTCCAGTAGCACTTTAACAACTAACAAAGTTTGTGGCAGGGCATGAGCTTTCATGAGACACTGCTCATTTGTTCAGATACAGTTAGAATGTGAGTCTATCTGTCCTTATATCTTGGCAAGTGAAGTGATTTCAGATGCCAAATAACAATAACAGGCACTGGTGACAAGAGAAGAAACCTAAACCTCAGTTCAGTGCAGGAGGATGCATTGTCTTAAACTTCATTATCAGTTGCAATTCAGCAGTCTTTCTTTCTAATCTTCCTTTGAAATTCATTTGTAAGTGAACTGCTAGTCTTAGGTCAGCAACTGAATGTCCTGGAAGGTTAAAATGTCCCCCCCCCCTGGTTTTGAATATTGCGGTTTCTAACAACAGTAGAAAGAGTAAAATTCCAGTGGCACCTTAAAGTCTAACAAAATTTGTGGTAGGGTATGAGCTTTTGTGAGTCACTGAACTTCTTAAGACTTATTTTAATTTATTCTTTGCATCCTCCTGGACTGAATCCTCCTGGACCAAACTGAGACCTAGATTTCCTGTCTCATTACCAATGCTGATATCTCCATGCCTACTACCCCTCTTGTACCTAATCCAATCAAGCCTCCTATTGCCATTCGGCATGTGAAACTATCTTTATAAAGTTTCTATCTCTGGTGCCTCATGTTATATTTTATGGCATACATGGCCCAGCCCAACAAAGTGACATTTATGTCAGATCTGGCCCTCGTAACAAATGAATTCAACATCTCTGCACTAAACAGCTTGGAACTGAGGTGCCTAAAGGGCTGCCTGCTCACATATTTATTTAGTTAAGATATCAATGCCCTGTACCTCAACCAAAAAATTCTTTGGGCTATTAACAAAATAATCAAATTCAGATTACAAGATCAGCAATACTATAAAAGTAAAAAAAACCCATAATAACTCAGCAGCACCAAAGAAACAAGCAACAAAAGCATCAAAATCAAAAGAGCTTTAAAGGAATGTATTGTTACCATTCAATAAAAGCAGCATAAAATATAAACAGAGCAAGATATTGGGTGATGGGGTGAAGAACTTACTGATCCTACAATCAGCAAGCCTTAAAACTGGCAACAGAGAGAACAACCAAATATAAATAAAGGCTCAGGCAAAGAAATTTCTTCAAGTAGCATCAGCAGCTCAACATATGAGCTTAGTGTTTAAAATCATGTTCAGAGACTCTACTGTAGATCCCTCCATCCCTTAAAGGAAAGTAGATGGTTAAAATAACTTTCTCTGACATGGCACATCAACTATGGAGCACCCTCCTCATAACTATTTGCCAGGTTAAGGACTTATTTTTGAGGGCATTTTGTTGCTTTGTTAATGGTATTTTAACAGGGTTTTTAATGTTCTAAATGTTTTTTGTGCCATGATGCTTGATTTAAGAATTACATATTCTTCTGGATTCTTTTTTTTTAATTGCTGGTGTTTTAGAGGTTGTGCAGGTTTTACTTTTATTGATACTCACCAAAACAGTACAAATTTCAATTCTATTGTCTGTTTTGTATTGAGGAAATATTGAGGAAATTGTGGGCAAAGACAGAAGTGGGCAAAATTGTTCTTTGGCATCTGCTAGGGTTGTCAGGTCTGGGTGGGGAAATACCTGGAGATTTTGGGAAAGCAGGCTTTGGAGGGGGAGAGACCTCAATAGGGTACAATGCCATAGAGCCCACACTCCAAAGCAGCCATTTTATCCATGGTGACTGATCTCTATTTTCTGCAGCGCAATTGTAATAGCAGGAGATCTCCAAGCCCCACCTGGAGGATCCTACATCTTACCTATACATTTTGTCATGCATTCTTGAGAGTGCATTACATTGGGGGGGGGGGCATTTTTACTCAGTGAGACAGAAGTATATTCTGGAGACATACAGATTTGTGCCCAGCAGTTGCAAAATACTTAGGGAATGGACATGTCTTACACTAATTTAACTGAAGAATTGCAGGCACACTGACAGAATAACAATATAAGGAAATCAAAACACTAAGCAAAGGTAAAAGAGCCAAAATAAAAAAGATGGAGCTATGCAAGGAAATAACTTTTATTTTAGCATCTGCTGTATGGTTAAAACAGAATTAGTTTGCATAACTTTTCATGAGTAACAGGCAGTAAATATCCCCTAGAAAAAGTCTCTTATCAAATAACTAGTCATGATTTTACAACCATTTGTCATATAACTGCCTTTTAATGGTATAATTGGTAAATGCACTAGACAAAACAAGCTGAATCTACAACCATTTGCTAAATAATCTTAATCTGTCTTAATTACCACAATAATGCATGCTCAGTCCTTAAAAAATATTTTTCCCCTGTACACGGCTAATACTTAATAGGGATTCTCAGCCATTTCAAAAGTCCTCTAGAATTTAACTAACATAAACAAAGAATAAGATTAATAGTTTCAGTTTGAACTGAATGTAGAAACTCATATCTTTCTCAGACCATCATGCCAAAAAGACAACATTTTAGCTCATAACTATCAAAAAGCTGGAGAGGAAGAACAGGGGCTGTTAAATCAAAGTCCTGTCTTAAGAGCTCTTTCTGTGAAGCCATAACAAAGTCTTTCATAGTTTTTGGAGCAATATGCATAGCAGCTGTCTCCATTTAAAGTGAATTTTTGAAACAGAACAGTACATCATAAACTAATTGACTTTCATATGTTGTAATTAATAATATGAAATGGGCACATCATCTCCCATTAACCTATTATCAAAGTACAAAAGTGCCTCCCCAACCTTAGGGACGTATCCATATTTTCCCTTTGCTTGTTATTTCATAGTTTTTTGTACACAGTGACTAAGGAGTACAGTGATTTGACCAAGGCCAGGTACAAACTTGAACAGAGGTTAGGGCTGTCAGGTCTTACCATATCCTGGCGGGGGGCTCCAGCCCGGCTCCCAGGGTCTTCTGGTGTGCAAGTGCCGCAATTACATCACCCGGAAGTTATGTCATCACACTGGGTATGTCATTCAGGGGATGCTCTTAGCATTTGAGTAAAAAAAACCTACATTCACCATAAAGTTTTTACCCAAAAGCTATTGCGTCCCCTGCATGACACGCCCAGCACAAAGACATCACCTCCAGGTGACATCATCACACCATGCACATTGGGCGTGACTTGGCTCTTCGGGGCTGGGGCTGGCCAGTGGTGGGTTGGGGGCTCCAAAAGTGGGAAAAACCCTGCCCCTATTGGGGGGATGGCAACCCTAACTGAGGTCTCACTAATTCAAACCCACTATACCAGTAAGTTATCAGCAACTGCAACATATTTCCTTGAAAGACCACTTCCCCATTTCTATTGATTTTACAGGGCAATATGCTGATGCAAAAGAGCACTGGGTGCTATCTGTTCCCATAAGTGCTATCTGTTGACAGTGACAGTTCAACAGGCCTGGCTCATTCCCTGCACGAACTGCATGTGTGACCTGGAACATGCAGTAAAATCCTTGTGCATCTACATGCATTCATGGACAGTGCTCCATAGCAGAAGACCAAAAGTTCCTAAGTGGACAAGCCGGAAGTGTGCTCTAAAAGGTAAGAAGTTAGAAAGTCACTGCATGCTGAGCACTGATGCTATTAGAATTAGGAATGGTTTCGTACTTTGTCAGGGCCATCCTCAGGAGTCAGTGGCACTGGTCAAATAAAATAATGTCTGATTTTTAAATTGATTTTGTCTAGCTCTAAGCTCAAAATATTCTTTTTGTTATTCTTTCCCTCTTTTAGTTTCACTTAGTGAGACTTGCTTTCTCTTCTAAACACACTAATCAAATCACTTCTATCTCCTTTCTTCCTCTTCCAAAGTTTTAAATGTGATCATGGAATGAGTACAACTTCCTCCTTTTACATATAAAAAAATAACTTTCCTAGTTGTTCTAACTCACATTTAACATTTTATGTTGAAGAACTGTAGTAGAGTTTATAAACAACAATTCATTCAGTATCAATATATCTCATTCACAACATGGCCCTATCTGTGGACACTTAAATCCAGAGACTGGTTCCATGGACAAACAAAACTGATCTTTCTACAAACTGAAGATGCTACGAAGTTGTTCAGGGTGGTGAAAACCAGGGAGGATTGTGAGGCACTCCAAAGGGATCTATCAAGGAGGGGCGAGTGGGCCTCAACATGGCAAATGGGCTTCAATGTGGCCAAGTGCAAGGTGATGCACATTGGAGCCAAAAATCCTAACTATAAATACATGTTGATAGAGTCCGAACTGGCAGAGAGTGACCAAGAGAGAGATGTTGGAATTGTAGTAGATAACTCGCTGAAAATGTCGAGACAGTGTGCAACTGCAATAAAAAAAAAGGCCAATGCTATGCTGGGGATTATTAGGAAGGGTATTGAAAACAGATCAGCCAATATCATAATGCCCCTATATAAATCAATGGTGTGACCTCATTTGGAATACTGTGTGCAGTTCTGGTCACCACACCTTAAAAAGGATATTATAGCTTTGGGAAAAGTGCAGAAACGGGCGACTAGAATTATAAAAGGGTTGGAACACTTTCCCTATGAAGAAAGTCAATTTTTTTAAAGTCAAATTTATTATTAAGAACAGTCATAAGACCAGCAAAATAAACCAAAATAGTACAACACCGAGTCTACGACATAGAATCCTTGCAGCCTTAAATACGAAACCGGTCAACTCCGTCATTAATGGCTCGAGTTACAGTACATTCTATGCTTTTTAATTACCAAATAACAATATTTAGCAACATTGCGTGAGACAGAATCATAAGTATAGGCCAATAAGAACATCAGACATTCCTCGGCATATGTAAGATAATTAGCCAAGGGTTTAAAACGTTAGAGAAGGGGTATCAACAACTGCTGTCTCTCTTCGTTGTACATAGGACAATGGAGTAATATATGGGAGGCCGACTCCACCTGTTCTAACAAACAGGAGCAAATTCTCTGGTGCATGGGAGTCCGGGTATATCTACCATAAAGTACTGCTGAGGGTAACGCATCAAGCCGTGCTCTAGTAAATGCCCATCTATAGTTAGGGTTTTTTATGAGTCCAAGGTAAGATGCGGCTCCTATGAAGAAAGGTTAAAGCGCTTGGGGCTCTTTAGCTTGAAGAAACGACAGCTGAGGGGTGACATGATTGAGGTTTATAAGATTATGCATGGGATAGAGCAGGTAGAGAAAGAAGTACTTTTCTCCCTTTCTCACAATACACTCAATGAAATTGCTGAGTGGTCAGGTTAGAACAGATAAAAGGGTGTCCGTTGTGGGGAGGGGAAGGGAAAGGAGTTTGTAAGCCGCTCTGAGACTCCTTTGGGTAGTGAAGGGTGGGGAATAAATCCAATCTCCTCCTCCTGTTCATCCCCAGAGGAAGCAGCTCACAGAAGGAAAAGAAAGAGGCAAGAAGGAAAAGGGGTTCAGATGGAGGACTTGAAAACAAAGCACTCTAAGGGTTGGACTTCTGTCTCTTCAGCTTGGACTGGCTCACTCACGATAGTCTTAAAAAATCAGAACAGAGCACTTGTCAAACAAGCAGATGAGGTCACGCAGAGGAGTCTGTTTACACAAGATGATTAAAACATTATTTTTAATGTCAATTTGGAAACTTTTTGGATTATAACTCTGACCAATCAGAACTATACCATGATTCATGACCCTCCTTACTTTTTCCTTTCCTTTGCCTTTAAATTGTAAACCTACAGCCAGAGGCTTATTTTATTTCAATGTTGGTACGTTGTTGTCTATTGATTGCTAAAGCCAAGCACAAGGCCCTTTTGCTCAAAGAGAGCCATAATTTCTGTGGGTTTGCCCTCCATTTGTAGCCCCCCATGCCACATTCCATTACATTCCTGTAAATCCCTTGACTGGTAGATGGAAGCAGCAGGAAGGGGAAGTCAGGAAATTCCCGTTCTGAAACCAATAACAAGAAGAACAACTCATTGCCATCCTGATGTAAAATTAGCCTTTATGTATATAGCCCCTTTTCTATCATGTTCTAGCTAGAGAAAAAGAGCTGAACTAAGGTGTTTTGTTTTATATTTTCATCCTGTTAAATAGTCCACAAGTTATATTATAGCATAGTCAGGTGATTTGTCCTCGACTTTAAAAGGACAACACCAATGCAGAGATGCAAAGTATGAACTACTTAGGAGATTTCTTCTTTAACTGCTAGTTAATATGCACTGACAAATTCATATTATGAATATGGACACATTTCTGAAGGTACTCTAGATTTTGTATGAAATTTAATCCCATTCTCTTGCTTCGGGAGTGACATTTATACCAAGCAAACTCTGAAGCATAGCTAGTCAGAAGCACATAGCTTGTTAGATCTCAAATAGTATGTCACTATCAGCCAGTTATTTAAATAACTTGTTTGTAGTATTGATATTTTCTACATTTTAAACTGAAATATTGTTTTACATTCTAATTTAGTTTCCACTCTGTTACCTTAGTTTCTGGCTTCGCTAGCATAAAAAAGGGAAAACTCAGACCTCAAAATTTCAAATGACTTGCATTCAAATTGGAATTGTATTATCCCTCTCAGGACAGCTATTTACATGAAATCTCTTACAGTTTCTCTGTCGGTATAAAATGCAGATGCCACTGCACATCAGCCTTGTGTATGCCTCTTTGCACAGACAGTCCAAAACAGTTTTCCTGATCTGTTTCAACTTGAAATGTTGTCAATATATGGATTGTCTTGCTTTCTAATTCAGTGAAAAATCTAGTTTTCCATTAGTCTCTGCCTTTCTAATTTTCAATATAGCTTTACAAAATGTAATTATTAAAGGCAGATTCAAGAAAGCAATTACTGAACTACTGGTTTGTATCTCTGAAGTCTTAATAAGTGGTACAAAGTAGAAGCACAAGGAATGGTTAATTTTTTAAAAAAGGTGATAATACGGAAGATATGACATTTCACAGACCAAGGCTGAGTAAGGGCTTAAGATGTGACCTGGAGGACCCCACATACGACTTGCAGATACCGTGTTTCCCCGAAAATAAGACACTGTCTTATATTTATTTTTTCTCAAGAAGACACACTACGGCTTATACCGCAAATGCATAGAAATCCTGCTAGGGCTTATTTTTGGGGTAGGTCTTATTTTCGGGAAAACAGGGTATGTAAGTGGAGTCTCACATTTTTTCCCCAGAAACATCCTAGATTCTTGCAGAAGCTGCTTCTGAAGTTCCTTGTTTTTCATGAGGGGTGACTTAAGCTGCTGCTTGTGGGGAATGGGAAGCACACATTGAACTTATCATGTAGTCCTTTGAACTGAGGCCTTAATCTCTGTATGTCTGAAAGGACATAAGAGTAAACTGTGACAATACACTTTATTTACATTACTGCACAACTAGGTTTAGGCATCTGAGAAAGCTAAGGTTTGTGTTCCTTATCAAGCAGCTTGTGGGATACTGATTTTCGTATTATCTGTATTTATACATGCTCATCCATACTTATATATTTACATTCTAGAACTAGTTTTTATTTTATTGTTTAATTATTTTATAGCCTGCGTTTCTGCCCTCACAAGGACTGCCAATGATAAAAATCACGTTTCAAAACCATTAAAATCAACACATACCTCAAAACACATATAATTAAAACAAATTAAAAAGAGAGTTAAAATACATACAAAGACATAAAAACCAGCAATTAAAATTACTTATTTTAAAATTGCCATGACCCTGCAGGTGAAGGATGGGACTAAATAACTGAGGAAGTGTGCTCTTACAGAACCTCTTGGTATGAACTGTGACATCACAACTGGAGTCATGGCAATTTTTTTTCTTGAGGGAGACAGCATGGTTCAGTGATAGAACAGACAAGAAGCAAGGATGCGCGATACTTGCGGGGGGAGAGAAGGAGCTCCACGTGGAGGAGGAGGAAGCAGCCGCAGGTGAGCCTTCTCCCCGGCCCCCCCCGCACTGACGGTGAGGCCCAGGCCCGCCAATTCTTCTCCCTCCCACCCCACCCAGCACCAACGACGAGGCCCACGTGGCACTCAGCTGCCGGGCCCGCCAATTCTTCTCCCCCCAATCCCCCTGCCTGGCACCGACAGCGAGGCCCATGCAGCTCCCAGCCACCGGGCCCGCCAATCCTTCTCCCCCCCAACCAGCACCGACGGCGAGGCCTGCATGGCTCCTAGCCGCTGGGCCCACCAAGCCTTCTCCCCTGCCCCCCCCACACCGGCGGTAAGCCGTGCGGGCCTGCCGAGCCTTCTCCCAGTCCCCCTGGCATCGGCGGTGAGGCCTGAGTGACTCCCAGCCACCAGGCCTACCGAGCCTCCCCCCCAACAGCCAGAGCATTCTCTGCGCATGCGCAGGGAACAGTTTTACTTTTGAGGTGATTTAAATATCCCCCGTATATTTTTTTCAACTTTTTAGATTTTTCTGCACACCTGGGGAGTGCTCCAAGTGTGCAGGAAAATCTCTCTGCCCCCCAAGTGCCCCTGATGTGTGGATTTAGATATCTGCATGGAGGGGGCAACTTGGCTATTAGATATATAGATGCTCTGTTCAATCCCTAGTGAACTTGGCATAAGGCCCTTGGAATTGTATATCATCCATTTAGAAGGTTCTGACATAAAACTAGGGCTACTGGCAGGTGGAGACTAGGAGCCCTGGAGCCTCTGGGTGACCATGGAGCTCGGTAATTCATCTAGCATGTTTTCATACAATAGGTAGGTTGGATATGGGGAGGGGGGGGTGAACCCAAAGGGAATATTTGTCTGGAAGCATGTGTTGGCTGCTTTGGCAGTCCTGTATACAGCACTAAAATCTGTGAACTTTTCTCCCTTCCTACAAAAAGCAGAATAAATAAATGGTACACAATACTGATGAACCCACAATCTTACAAAATAGTTAAATTCTTTTAATCTGTTTGTAAATTCTTTAAAGTCTGTTAATACCATCCTCTTTTGGGTTGAAAACTGAATGTACAAATACTTTCTCTTAAATTTAAATTTCTATTTAATCTAGATCCATTTCAACCTGGATTCAGGCCTGGGTTTGGGATGGAAACAGCTTTGGTCACCCTTACAGATGATCGTCATGGGGAGAATGTGTCCCTGTTGATTTTCCTGGACCTTTTCGTAGTGTTCAATACCATTAGCCATGATATTCTTCTGGAGAGGCTGGCTGGGTTGGGGGGAGGGGGTTTACTGAGCTTCTTTGGTTCTGCTCTCACTTGACTGGCTAATTCCAGAAGGTGGTACTGGGGAACTGCTGCTTGGCCTCATGACATTTATTCTACAGGATCCCACAGGGCTCCATCTTGACACCCACACTGTCAATGTCTACATGAAACTGTTGGGAGAGATCATAAGGGGATTTGGGGTAAGGTGCCACCAACAGGCAGATGATACCCAGTTCTACTTCTCCTTAACAGCTGAGTCTGTGGAAGTCCTGAAGAAGTGGCTGGAGATGGCAATGGGATGGATGAAGGCAAACAAAGTGACGTTTAGTCTAAACAAGACTATAGTGCTGCTAGTTAATGACAAAGCTGGTTGAGGACTGAGGAGCCAGCCTGTCCTGGAAAGGGTTATACTCCCCCTGAAAGAACAGGTTCATAGCTTGGGGGTACTGCTGGATCTTGGTCAACAGTTGGACAGACTTCAGCCTGTCCATGCAACAGCCAGGCTATTGTCAGGGCTGGGATTACTATACCACCCCAGTGCTGAAAGTTCTGCACTGGCTGTCCTTTTATTTCCAGGAAAAATTCAGAGTTCTGTTTTTTACCTTAAAAGCCCTATGTGGCTTGGGGCCAGTGATACTTGAAGAACCGCCTCCTTCCATTTTGTCCAGCCCACCAGTTAAAATTTGCCTCACAAGCCCTGCCGTCTGTACCCCTGTCTTCAGAGGTGAAGAAGCTGGCAACCAGAGAGACCTTTTTCAGTAGTGGCACCTTGCTTACGGAATGCCCTTCCAGTTGAGACTCATCTGGCATCTGTGTTGCTTTCTTTTAGGTGCCAGTCCAAAATGTTTCTGTTCACCAAAGCTTTTAATTAATGGGTTGATCTTTTAACACTATTTTAGTCTGGAAAGTGTTGTTTTAAGGTCTTAGTGGTCTGTTTTTATGGTCTATGGGGTTAGTTCTTATTGCTGGTTTTTAATTAATATCTTTCAATATATGGTTTCCAGAGAGGCAGCATAATTTTTTTCTAAATAAAATAAAACAAATTTGTAAAAGTCTATTCCATGATGGAATAGCTGAGAATGAGCATAACTGAATCCCTGCAACACCAGTGGTGCTTGGATGTGAGCACTTTGAAAGGTCAAGAATCTCACATAATATTCATTTTAGCCAATTATATAGTCCTCCTTCAGTTTACAGGATCAGGATATAGCTAGCACAGATTTTTGCCTACTCTACCATATTTTTTACCACTTGGGAGATTCATGACATAAACTGGATGTAAAAGATTATTTTAAAATGTTTAAAAACTCCACTCATTCATTTTATAACAAGGTTAATTATTTAATATAAGAATTCTGCAGTGCTTTGTAAAAGCATGACAGAAGAGCCTGCAGGCACAATGTATTGATCCATATGGTTAACTGTGCAGAAAATGGTTTAAGTATTCATCTTACTTTCTAAATATCAGTACGCAAACAACATTCCAGCCATCTAGCTTACACTTAAAAAGAAAAAGCATAGTACAATATTAGAGTTACACACACCATAAAAGATCATTAAATTAAATGGATATTAAATTTTACAGTTATAAATGGGTAGAATGTTCTGTTACATGTCCCAACTCAAAAAGTGTTTCATCCATGGAAGTCGAGTCCAGTAGTCCCCAAAGTGGGTGATACTGACCCTTGAGGGCAGTGGGATTACCTAGGAGACACCAAGAGGCAACGGGCCAGTAGGGGTCAGAAGATGGGACCGACTGACCACATTGTTAACTTATTTATGATTGACCAGGCTATGACACCATGCTGGCAAATGGCACTCCAAGTTTCTGCCTCTGCATAGTACTGAAATCTGGTGGAAACTACTGGGACTTTTAGTAAATATGCCACCAGAGCTCCAGTCAGACCAGGATACTGTATTTTGGGAAACTGTCATCATCACATGTGTTCATGCCTTTTTGTCATTTTTCAAGTTTTTGCTGGTAAGAGACTATTCCTCTCAGCAACAGTTCAGCACTAAGACACATAGATGAAATGGCTGAAAATGTAGAAGATACATTGTACAGCATACTAAGGACAACAGAATTTGCATTACAGTTGGATGGATCAACTTTGCCAGGAAATGAATCTTTGCCTTTCACTTATGTGCACTTTATAACAGAAGAACATTTGGCATTTTATTGTTATTATCTTCCTTAGGGATGAATTTATGGAACCCAGGGGGCAGTGGCCTGAAAAAGTTTGGAAACTACTGGTCTAGTCCTACATTCTAGCACAGACCAGATTCTGAAGTCTCAGCTGTGCACAGGTTAATGGCTTTGGGCTTAAAAGCAACAGAGAAGTGAGAAGCTGTGTAGAAGCAAGTTGACTGTTAGTTACGGACCTTGTTGACTGTATTCTGGATAGTGTTCTTTGTCTTGGACCTTTGCCTGTATTATAGATACCTTGTTCTTAGAGTCCACTTTGGAACTGAAGCTGTGAATGCTGCCTAACCTGTGCCTGAACCTTGGAGCTTTATTTTGACCAACTCAGATGTCAAGAAACTAACTGTGTGTGTTTGCTGTGACTTGGCAGTCCGGACACCATGGATGACCCAAGGTTTTCAAGAGAATATATGAATTCACTAGCATTCCCTCCATATTGTGAGGTATAACTCATGAATTAAATCAGATAGAGGAAATTTGAAACCTTATTCCAAATAATTACCAAGGTAATTTTAACATGCTTCCTGAGTAATTTAAAAATATCTATTACAAATTTTAAATTTAAAAAAGTGGTTGTGTGTTCCAGTGTAACAGAACTTAATGCTTGGGCTTCACTTGGGCAACAGTCATTTAATGGAAAGCTCAAAGACAGTAGAAAAGAAGTTTTGTATGTAGCGATACCAAATTATTTATACACAGCAGATGTCAGCTGTCATCTCTGTCAATTGCATCAGTCTCCCCCCACACCCTTAGTCTGGGTGAGCTGTCAAGTTTCTAGTTTCTGATGTGTATTTACATCACTCAATGATACTTGACAGTAGTGAAAGGCCACAG
The DNA here is from genome assembly GCF_001447785.1 of Gekko japonicus. Taxonomy (NCBI): domain Eukaryota; kingdom Metazoa; phylum Chordata; class Lepidosauria; order Squamata; family Gekkonidae; genus Gekko; species Gekko japonicus. The sequence goes on along the minus strand of NW_015169189.1, from coordinate 120,784 downwards.
AAAACTGCTTATTGATCAGAGCAAAACTAGTTGATGGAACAGATGAGGTTGTATTACTGAATTGCAGCTACACTCAGGTGATGACATTTTGTTCCCCCGTATACAAGTGCTTAATGGAATACAACTTCATTATATCATGCCACTAGTGCTTAAAGCATTGTACACATTTCATGACTATTTTGTCTACATAATGATGAGGACAATCTATTTGTACTGGTATTAATGTGCTACTAACCGTATTTGCTCATGAACGCTTGCAAACCACCAGTCAACTTGCCAGGATAAATACAGCCAACAGACACTGAAGTCTCAATCTTGCCAAAATCTAATTGAGCTGACCTTTGTTTTGTTTTTGTTTTTTAAAGCTGAGTTACAATTTAGTGGGGCACTACCACACCAGCTGAAATGCTTTTATAAAATGTTGCTAACTAAGCACATTCACATGGTTATTTTTAATGCCTGGAACTTGAGAGTTTGCCAATAACAAAGATCTCAGCAATTTTCACACAATCCAGAGCAGAAACTCAAGAAGGTAAGTAGAGTTATAGAGAAAGCAGGACTCTCTTTAAAGTAAAGAAAAAATGGAGAAGATTACAGTTATGGGGTGGGGAAAAGGATGGAGCTTGTAGCTATTGATAGCAGAATTTGCTTGTAAGATCTGAGAAGTTATTTATGTATTAATGACACATTTTATAGCAAGAGACCAGTAGCACCTTAAAGACTAACAACATATGTGGCAGGGTATGAGCTGTCATGAGTCACTGCTCACTTCTTCTTCAGAAGAAGAGATTGGATTTATACCCCGTTCTTCACTACCCAAAGAAGTATCAGAGTGGCTTACAGTCCCTTTCCCTTCCCCTCCCCACAACAGAACCCTATGAGGTAGGTGGGACTGAGAGAGTCTCTCAAGAACTGCCCTTGAGAGAACAGCTCTGAAAGAACTTATGACTGACCCAAGGTCACACCAACAGCTGTATGTGGAGGAGTGGGGAGTTGAACCCGGTTCTTCCAAATTAGAGTCCATGCTCTTAACCACTATACCAAACTGGCTCAGATACAGCTAGAATGGGAGTCCATCTGACTTATTTATTGGAAACTGGAGTGATTTCAAATGCCAAATGCCATGAACAAGCAAATGACAATATCAGGTAAATGACAACAGCAGTCGTGATTGGATTTAGGTGAGATATGCAGAGGGGTAATAGGCATGGAGAAAGCTGCATTGGTAATGAGACAGGAAACCTAGGTCTCAATTCAATCCAGGTCGATGCATTGTCTTGAGCTTCATTATCCATTGCAATTCAGCAGTCTCTCTTTCTAATCTCCCTTTGAAATTCTTTTGTAAGAGAATTGCTTTTAGGTCAGCAACTGAATGTCCTGGAAGGCATTTTATACTGCCTTTCTGCCAATGCACTCAAGGTAGTTTACAATTTAAAACAAAGTGATTCAAATTTCAATCTAAAACACAACACAAAAAAGAAAAGGGGATAGGGAAGAAAGATGGGGGAATAAGAAAGTCAGGTACCAGCTCTTTCATAAAGTTACACAGTGAAGTTTCATCAGGACCAGATGGAACTGTCACAGCTGGAGACAATTGTGGGAGAGAAGGAGTCAAGTGATTGCTGGTCCCAATTTGCATGTTTTCTCTGTCTCTCTCATGTAGTCAAATGGTTCTCAATGGAGATCATTCCGATAGCAGGCATGGGTATGGGTCAAATGGTCACTAGACTCAGCAAGGCCAATTAAAAAGGTCTCCCTCTGATACAAACAGAATGGTCACGCCACAGAACTTAAAACTATTTCTGCAAATTTCTTAGAATGTGTCAAATAGCCTCTCCATAACTAACATTCAAATGTAAGCAATTTCCCCCTAACCTTATTCTCAAAAACAGATAAACCTTAAAAAAACAAAAAAAACAAAGCTGAAACCTAAAAGGGGGAAAAAATCAGCCTGAGGCAAAGACCTGGTATGGAAATTCTCAATGGATGAAATCTGGCAGCGCTATAAGCTATTCCAAATAACAGGAAATAAAAGCTCTTAATAATAGCTGTTGCATCTTGAGATATAATGGATAGATAAGTATCGGCCAGTGTCAACATTTTAATGGCAGCCATTATAAGGAGCTTTAAGTGTGTGTTTATATAGACTTCTTTTACAATACACAGGCCTGGAAGAGACTGCAGAGAAAAATGCAAAATGTTTTTTTAGCTCTTCTTACCACCCAAAAAAAGGCAAAACTAAGTTAAAGGTAACAAACGGTTTAACTTCGGGAAACTGGCAAACATAACTACAAACCGATATTCATTTCCAGTAGAGATGGTAAATTATGCAGATGTGGAAATTAAAGTTACTAATCATTAAAAACATGAGCTTTAAATTCTTCTCTCTGATGCGGCAATAGCATTTTTCACCACTGTATACAAATGTTGTTGTTCAGTCACACAGTCGAGCCCGACTCTTCACAACCCCATGGACCACATCATGCCAGGCCCGCTTGTCTTCGGTCATGCTCTGGAGTTTGCTTAATTTCATGTTTGTTGCCTCGATAACACTGTCCAGCCATCTCATCCTTTGCCGTCCCCTTCTTCTTTGACCTTCAATCTTCCCCAGCATCAGGGTCTTCTCCAGTGAGTGCTCCCTTCTCGTTTGGTGGCCAAAGTATTTGAGATTTAGCTTCAGTATCTGGTCTTCCAGGGAACAGTCAGGGTTGATTTCTTTTAGGATTGACTGATTTGATCTCCTTGCAGTCCAGAGGACTCTCAAGAGTCTTCTTCAGCACCATAGTTCAAAAGAATCTATTCTTTGGTGCTCGGCCTTCCTTATAGTATATAAATGCCTCAGACTAAAAAAATACTGGGAGTATTTACTATTTGAAAATATTGTCTCGATTGGACTTCCAGTTTTTGGCAGCACGATGGCGGACGCGATTCTGGTGAGCTCCCGGGGTCGTGATCTGAACGTCAGTGGCTAGGAGGGGGGCCACTGTTTGTAACCCCACTGGAGCCCTTTGGGATAGGGCTCCTAGCTAGGGGGCTATTGAGGGATTGCCTCTTCAACCAGCTCGATGCTGGGGAATTGAGGCTTCCCTCCGCCTCGAAGGTCCTACCGCTGTGCGGCCGAATGGCTAAAGAGTTGCTGACCGGGACAAGCGCATGAAGATCAAGCGATATACACATACTTCAAGCGGGTCTAGAGACCAACGATGAACTGTGAGTTGAGTTGAAAGCAGAACACCAAGCTTCAGCGAGAAAGCCCCTCTATTTTTAAGCGAGCGTGGGGGGGGGGACTCCCAGACGAGAAATCCAGAGCATTTTAAAAAGAGGGCGCTGGATGTAAAAGCCATAGAATTAATTTAAGAAACACACAAAAGCACAAGTAAAGCGTTTTGGTGAAAAACAGAGACTTTGGCAAACTTTTCTAAAAGTAAACAATCCTCAAAAATGGTGGGGCAGAGAGGCAAGAAAGAGAAACCATCACAGCTCAAGCCTCCTTTGGGACCAACGAGCTTTCACAGCTATTAGCTGAATCACTGTGCCCTCTGCTGGACCAGATGACAAACATCAATCAGCAATTGGTCACTTTGAACCAGAATTTTGCTGCACAACAACTGAATGAGACTAAGAAATTAACAGAGGAAACAGCAGAAACACTGAAGGAAGTTAATGCCAAATCTAAAAAGGTGAAAAAACGTGTACAGGAGTTGGAAAAGAGAAGAATTACTGATGAATCTCAGCTTTCGCAACTACAAATGGAAAAGGCAAGCTTTATCCTGAGATTCCAAGGGGTTCCTGAGACAAAAGGAGAGAATCTAAAACAAGTATTGGGCTATTTACTCGCACTAGTGGCAGATTTGAAAATGGAATATCTTCAAGGCGATCATATTGAACACTTTGAACCAGAATTTTGCTGCACAACAACTGAATGAGACTAAGAAATTAACAGAGCAAACAGCAGAAACACTGAAGGAAGTTAATGCCAAATCTAAAAAGGTGAAAAAACGTGTATAGGAGTTGGAAAAGAGAAGAATTACTGATGAATCTCAGCTTTCGCAACTACAAATGGAAAAGGCAAGCTTTATCCTGAGATTCCAAGGGGTTCCTGAGACAAAAGGAGAGAATCTAAAACAAGTATTGGGCTATTTACTTGCACTAGTGGCAGATTTGAAAATGGAATATCTTCAAGGCGATCATATTCGGAATATATTAAGAAAATAGTGGTTAGATTTTCTAAAAGACATGTGAGGGATCAAATCTTGAAAACACCATTAGGTACGCTGAAAATCAATGATAATACCATACGGATACTAAAAAAACATTCCATTTGAAATAAGAAAGAAGAGGAAGAAATTCAAAGACTTGGCATTGTTTTTACAAACAAACAACATACAGTACAAATGGCTGGTTCCCGAAGGCTTACTCTTCAGAATAAATGAGAAAAAAGAAAGAATTGAATCTGTTAAGAAAGCAAATGAGTTCTTGAAGCAGCAACTGGGAAGGTTCGGAGAAGACGACAAAGATGACAACCAGAGTAAAGAAAGCGGTGAAAACTCTTCTTCAACGTTGGAGGAGATTTCTGATTCAGAGTTGGGGGCTGCGGCCCCCAAAAGAGACTATGATTTCAGGAAAAGAAATGCCAAGAAATGAGATGCTGAGGTACTCTGAATTTCACCTTTAAGAAGCTACATTTATCTTTGATGCTTTTGTGATTGCCTTAAACAGTAATTGATATCGGGTTTTGGGGAATATAGGCGAAAGTTAAACATTCAAGTTCATTGTATTAATAGATTAGATTAATTATTTTATAAGCTTATGTAATGATCTTCACTACTTGGGTTTTCAGTGGTTAACTTTCCTTTCTCCCGCAGATATTAGGTTCCCTTTCCTATTTTCTTTGTAGTTTATAGAAAAGCAATTTTTAAAAAAATCCCCTTCGGGGGGCCAAAAAAAAATTATCTTGATTAATTAATAAAATAATTTTATATTATCAGGAGATGAAAACTTCATCAGAGCCTCAATTATAAGTGGCCCAAGCCAGTTGGGAGTCACCTGCTCTTGCCCCAGCAATTCCAGGAAGCACACTAGGTAGGATCCAGGCTAAACTGTTAATTTTCACCGATCGCCCCATCCCTTTCATGTAATTCCTCAGGGTCCCCCCCCCCCCAGGAGCAACATTTCATGGAGACCAGTGAACTGCAATGGGAGAGGAGAGGCCGGAAAGTTCCATTGTTCCATTGCAAAATTTAGTCTGGCTCCAGTCCACTACAGAGGCATGCTGGGTCTTGACAGCCAGCGTGGTGTAGAAGTTACAGTGTCAGACTAGGATCTGGGAGACTGAAGTTTGAAGCCTCACCACTGAAGTGTGCTAGGTGGCCTTGGGCCAGTCACACTCTAAGCTTAACTTACTTCACAGGGTTGTTGTGAGGATAAAATAGAGGAGAGCAATGTAATCTGCTTTGGGTCCCCTTTAAAGAGAAAGGCTGGCAAAAATGAGCTAAATAGTTCCATAGTCTATTTTCTCATTCATGTTTCCTGAATTCTTGAAACAATGCTAGAGTAAATTTTCTTACAGTTAGTGAGGAAGAAGTGGGTGCCATTAGCTCCCCCCCTTACTGACCCTGTATTTCTGTGGGCAGAAAACAGCACAACTTAGTGAACTGCTTTTTTGGCTTAATGAAAGAAAATATGAAAGGACCTCCGCATTTGATATTTAAACAGGCAGTGGGACCATCTTTAGCTGTTTTGTGGGTATACAGTTTGACAAGGCTCTTATTGTAGAAAAAGCCCAGCAGGAACTCATTAGCATAATAGGCCACACCCAGCAGCAGAAACTAATTAGCATATTAGGCCACACCCCTGACAGCACAGCTCATTAGTGCATTAGGCCGCACCCCCATGTTACCAGAAGTGTGGTTATCCAGCCACACCTACCTTTTGCTTGTTATTCTGTTTACCTTGTTTGTTGTCAAAACCCAGGACTTTTTTGTAGCAGGGACTCTTTTGCATGTTAGGCCACACACCCCTAATGTAGCCAATCCTAATGAGTTTCTGCTGTTGGGTGTGGCCTATAATGCTAATGAGTTCCTGCTGGGCGTGGCCAACTGGGGAGCCAGCCGGAACTCCGTTCCTGTGCGTTCCTGCCCAAAAATAGCCCTGCAGTTTGACAACCTCAACACTCATGTAAAAGATGATAGATTAAGATGATGAAGAGCAATGCATTCTTGTAAATAAAAAACCTGATGCACAAAAATGAACTAGCTGTTCATGAATAGTGAAACTACTTAGTCAAAGTGTGTTATGTTAAGTTATATGCATGCCTCCAACGATTCTTCTGTCAAAAGAATGATTTTTAAATTTTTAATATTTATTTAAAAATTTCTATCCCCTTTTATTTGTGTTTATGTCACTTTGATTCCCAGTGAGGAGAAAACTTTGCAGTGCAATCTTGAGGGGGGAGCAAAGCCATACAGAGAGCCACTTGAGCGTTTTGCCAGTGTTATCTCTGAGATGAGTAAATGAAGCACCCCAGCCAGGCACCAGTATGGCAATGCTGAGGAGCAACGCTGGTGCCAGCTGCTGCACTGGCAGGGAAAGGAGCAAACTCAGGAGTGTGGCAGGAATTCTCTGAGGAGGTCATATATGGTCGTACGCTGTAAAATGTTTCCAACAGACCAGATGAAGTGTCATTTTCTCAGAACACCTTCAGACCAGCACTACTGTGACTGCTCTCTGAAAGAACTTGACTCACAGTCTCACATTTTCTTCTATTGTCCAAAACACGCAACAGCAAAAGAGAAGTTCCTTAGAAAATGGATGCTGAAGTATTCAACCTTTTCTGATACTACAAGACTAAGACTACTCTTGAGCAGTCTCTGCAAAACTGTATAGAAGACATGTTTTTAAATTTTCTTTTACGGTGCTTGGCCATTGGGCTATTAAACCTAACTAAACTTGACTTGACTCCCTAAGCTTGCCCACCCCATGAACGCCCCCAAGGCTGACAGAAAGTTACAACATAAAAAACTACAGCATAGCTCACAGGTGCCCATACAACAGGAAAGGCCGAGTACCTGCCCACAAGCCTCGGCACAGGACAAGATGCTGTTGAAAGCCACAGCAAATTGCCGTCTTCTCCAGAGTTGGCCAACCCTGGACCCTGCACACTCACAGCCCTCCCCCAGCACTACACAAACATCATCCAGGATGACTCATAGTTCAGTAGGCCCAGGACTCTGTCTCAGAGGTCTCTGTTGTGCACGCTTAAGAGTGCAGAGTGTTGGACTTCAGTGGCAAAGAGAGTGCACCTAGCACCACTGAGGGAGCTCTCAACACTAACACCAGAGGGGGAGAGCAAAGTATATACCGTGTGACTAACATGTCTCATTTCAAAACCCTAACAGGTACCCAGTCGCTGGAGGCACCACCTGCCCCCTCGTGAAGCTGCCCCTCAGGCTCATGAAGCAGCATGAGCCTGGGTGCTGCTTCAGTAATGCTGCCCTGGAGATCCATCAGATGGGAGACAAGGCTTTTGCTGCTACTGGGCTCTCCCCATGTGTGAAGCAAACCAGGAGCCTGGCCATGGTATCCCACTGCCTTTTCACTGAGCCTTGCCTGTCTGTGCAATGGTGTCTGCCTGGCCCCATGTGACTGGTAATGTCAGGGCCCCAGTGGAGTGCCTACTGCCTAATGGCACACCTCCTTTGAACCTACCCTCTTGGCCCAGTTGTTAGGATGCTGCTCTTGGTTGTCAGGGCTGGGGCTTCAACCCTGGCCTCTATTCTTTTTGTCTTTTATTTTTACTATTTCATGGGAAGGAGGTGTAAAGTCAGAGCAGGATTGGTTGCATGTGGCAGCACTTTTCCTGCCTGTCAGGCTCTTGCCAGGGATAAGATGGCTGTCCTGTCCGCTGCATGGGTGGCCTTTCCCTAGGGGCGCTCAGGCCATGTCCCTCTGTTCGGGTTGTGCTGTTGCTGTGTCTTTCCTCCCTGTCTGCTGGCTCTTGGGGGGAGGAATGTAATCTAGGAGCAGTGATTGGCTGCATCTGTCTGTACCACTCACAGGGGCATCACTGGCTGCCACTGTCTGATTGGTGGATGTTGCCAGGCTTGCTGTGGACACTGACATGCTTGCTATGCCTTTTGCACTTTGCAGAAGGTCGAGTGTTATTTCCCCCTGTGGAAAGTCCACAGGGAATGAACCAGCAGTACCATTTTTGTGTCAGCAACTAGTCATGCATGCCACATGAATGCACTGCTCAACAACTAATCCACAAAAGATTTAAGTCCTGGACTGGTCCACTAGCACAGCTCATTCAGGCACACAGGCTGCAAAACAGGCTAAAAGCCAAATATCAAGACCACTTTTGCTCTTTCCCTTTGGTTTGTATCTCTGGCCACATTCAAAAACTTGCAACAGGAAGGTAAAGAGAAGCTCATCCCAAATCTTATTAGCTGGCAGAAATGTTCCCAAGATTCCCTTCTCTGATAGAAAAGCTGCTACCATGTGTTAAATAAATACTATTTATTCTGTGTTGTTTTTCCTATGTGTTTGCACTTCTTTTCAAATATGCCTTAGAAAAGGGTGGCTCGTATGCGATTACTTTAGAGCCCATCCTGAAGAATATTATAGCAGAAGCCAACAACACAGGCATGCATTTGGGGTGGTGGTGGTCAGGAAGTAATTCTGTAGTGTATGATTTGCAGGATGACCACATCACTACCCAAGCCTTCAAAGGACAGAAGCTGACTCTTTGTGACAGCAATATGTGAACTGGGTAAATAACTGAGCTACTGCTCTAAGCATGCCTGTAGCACTATCATTACTTGTTTTCAAAAAAGCACAGTAGCTGGAGCAACGACTTTACTGTTTTCTTAGTTAAACTCAGAAGAGCTTGAGTAAAAAAAAAATTTTTTTTTAAGTAAGCAACACCTTGTCACAATCTCTGTCACCTTGTGGCAAGATGAGCCCCTGTCTTGTCCTCCCTCTTACTGTCATTGCCACCACCTTGGCTAGAATCCAGTCCCTCTCTCTCTGGTGGATCACCTGAGGCCACCTCCACAGGTGTTTATCACTGTAGCTTGCCAAATAGTCATGGCAAGTGGGTAAGGAGGACTCATATAGACTCTCTCTCCGCTAAGGGAAGGGCAATGCAATGACAACATACCCCTGTTCTCTGAGAGGCTTTCCTCTTTCACACCCTGATGGAGCACAGTTACCCACTGTTCGATCTACAGTAAAGGTAAAGGTTTCCCTTGCTCGAAAGCCAGTCGAATCCGACTCTAGGGATGCGGTGCTCATCTCCGTTTCCAAGTCGAAGAGCCAGCGCTGTCCAAAGACGTTTCCGTGGTCATGTGGCCGGCATGACTAGATGCCGAGGCATACAGAATGCTGTTACCTTCCCGCCAAAGCGGTACCTATTTATCTACTTGCAATTTCTTGCTTTCAAATTGCTAGGTTGGCAGGAGCTGGGACCAGAGACGGGAGCTCACTCCATCTTGCAGCACTTGGGTCTCGAACTGCTGAACTACTGACCTTCCGGTCTGCAGTTCAGCGTCTTAACCACTTGAGCCACCGCAGCCCCAGTTTGATCTATACCTTGTGGCTGATAGCCACTGATGGGCCTGTGTTCCATATGTTTATCCAATCCCCTCTTGAAACTGTCTATATTTGTAGCTGCCACCACTTCCTGTGACAGTGAATTCCACATGTTAATTACTCTTTGGGTGAAGAAGTACTTCCTTTTATCTCTTATAAATCTACTGCTCATCAATTTCATTGAATGCCCATGAGTTCTCATATTGTGAGAATGGGATAAAAGTACTTCGTTTTCTACTTTCTCTACCCCATGCATAATTTTGTAAACCTCTGTCACCCTTCAGATGTCATTTCTCCAAGCTAAAGAGCCCTACCCTCTTAAACGTTTCTTCATAGGGGAAGTGTTCCATCCCCTTAATCATTTTAGTTGCCCATTTTTGCACCTTTTCCAGTGCTATATCTTTTTTGAGGTGCAATGACCAAAACTGTACACAGTATTCCAAATGAGGCCACACCATAGATTTATACAGGGGCGTTATGATACTGGCTGGCTTGTTTTCAGTTCCCTTCCTAATAATCTCCAGCATAGCATTGGCCTTTTTTATTTCACTCGCACATTGTCTCGACATTTTCAGTGAGTTATATACCACAACTCCAAGTTCTCTCTCCTGGTCAGTTATCGCAAGTTCGGACCCCATCAACATGTATTTATAGTTAGGATTTTTGTCTTCAATGTGCATTATTTTGCATTGCCCACATTGAACCTCATTTGTCATGTTGATGCTCACTCGTTCAGCCTTGACAGATCCCTCTGGAGCACCTCACAGTCCTCCCTGGTTTTCCCCACCCTGAACAACTTATTGTCATCTGCAAACTTAACCACTTCACTGCAACAGACCTGGTACTGAGCCCTGCAGTACCCCACTACTTACCACCTTCCACTATGAAAACTGCCCATTTATACTCTGTTTCCTGTTAACTAACCAGTTTTAATCCACAAGAGAACTTTTCCTCTTATCCCATGACTGCTGAGTTTATTTAGGAGCCTCTGATGAAGAACTTTATCAAAAGCTTTCTGGAAGTCTAGGTAAACAACATCTACTGGGTCACCCATGTCCACATGCTTGTTCACCGTCTCAAGGAACTCTAAAAGTTTAGTGAGGCAAGGTCTTCCCTTACAGAATCCATGCTAATTCTTCCTCAATAGCTTTTTGTCAGGAGATCCGCAAGTTCACATTGGAGTTATTTCAGAACTCTTGGATGTATGTCATCTAGGCCTGGAGATGGACCATTGGATACTCACTGTGAAGGGTCCTTCTCCTCTGAGGCTTGGAGGACATCTTGTGGGTGATTCCCATCCATCACTCAGGGAGGCAGGAACAATTCAAACTTCCTGTTTCCTCTGGGGGGAGTCACCCTAGGCTCAGTTCTGGTGCTCCGAAAACAATACCCTAAGGCAGAGGTCATTTCGGGGGGGAACACGGGGGAACGCAGTTCCCCCGGGTGAGGTGCAGGGGGCGGGGCACAAGATGAAGCCCCGCCCCCTGCTTCCAGCCGCCCCGCTTCCAGCCCTCATTAAGCCAGGAGGAGGCAGGAAAAGAGGGAGGGTAAGTTGCTTCCTCTCCGCCTCTCCCCACCCCTGCCTGCCTGGGGCCAGGGAGGGCCTTGGCGTGGCCTCCTCGAACTCCCGCTGGCCTTGCAGGTCCACCGCCGGGCCCCTGATTCAGGGGGTGTGGCATATGCTAATGAGTTATGCTAATGAGTTCCCCTAGCTCTTTTTCTACGAAATGACCCCTGCCCTAAAGTAAACCTTCTAAAGAACAGAAAACTGTAACAACGTGTTAGAACAAGAAGAAGGGTAACCACAGTAACATGAACAGGAAGAAACAGTAACCTATGAGCCTCGTGGCTCTTTCTTTCAGTCTCTCTCTCTCTGCAAAATGAAGAAATAGGGTAAGGAGTAAAGGAAAAGAAGATGAAGATGACAACCCGGGAGGGCCAAGATGTCCTCCAAGGCTCAGAGGAGAAGGACCCTTCACGATGAGTATCCAATGGTCGTTCTCCCTCTGAGGTGGAGGCCATCTTGTGCGACCTCCCAGAGCAGTGTCCCTAAATACAGGGGGGGGGTTTTCGTCATCAGTAGAAAGAACAGACTGCAGCACTCTCCTCCCAAAGGCTGCATCAGCAGTCATATACATTGACTTTGAAGTGCCTGATGAATGTGGATAAAGAGGACCACGTAGAGGCTTTGCACACCTCTTCCACTGATGATCTATTTGCCAAAGCTACACTGATAGCTGCACTGTGCAGAGAATGTGCTGTAATACCTTCAGAGGCACGTTGGTTTAAGCTCTTATAGGCGTCTGCTATGCAGACTCTAATTGTGGAACTTATGGCTGAGTTAGACATTTTCCTCACCGTATGAGGAGGAGAGATATTGACAAACATGGCCTCTGTTCGTCTGAACGGAGCTGTCCTGAGGATATAGCATTTGAGGGCCCGTCTCACGTCTAAGGTGTGCCACATTTTCTCCTTTGGGTGAGTAGGATTTGGAGAGAAAGATAGTAGGCAAGTCTCTTGAGATCTGTGAAACGTAGTATTAAATTTGGGGCAAAAGGTAGGATCTGTTCTGAAGACTACTGTATTCCTATGAAAAACAAAGGTCCGACTGAATGGACAGCGCCCCCAACTCTAAAATCCTCCTAGCAGAGGTTACCAAGCTACCAAGAACAAGACCTTCATTCTCAGAAACTTTAGAGAAATCTCCTTTATCAGTTCGAATGGCCCTTTTTGTGAGTGCAGTAAGGACGGTATTTAATCTCAAAGTTGGAAACCTCTGTTTCATTGGAGAACTCCTAAATGACACACCCTTCAGAAATCGGAGAATGTGAGGGTGCTGAGACACTGGAAGACCATTGTAGAGCGGTAGTATAGAAGCTAGGGCCGCAATCTGTCTCTTGCCGCGGCTCTGAGACCGCTTCCTATACCATCCTGCAGGAATTCTAAGATGGACCAAACTCAGGATGTAGGGGATCGACTTTCTTCCTCCTTGCCCAACACACAAAAGCTTTCCACGTATAGTTATAGATTCTAGATGTAGATGGCCTTCTGGATGCCATGATCATCTCAATTACTGGCTGTTGGTATCCAAGTTTCAGAAATTTACTCCTTTCAATTTCCATGCGGTCAACAGAACCACTCTAGCCTGGGGTGCTAAAGTGGCCCTTGAAGGAGCATATCTGGTGATACTGGTAGGGTCAGAGGAGGAGACACCGCCATCTCCTACAGTGATGTGAACCAAGGATGGCATGGCCAGTACAGCGCTACTACTATTATGGCTGCCTGTAGCATTCGAACCCTCCTTAGGAGCTTTGGAAGGACTGGTAGTGGAGGGAAGGCGTATAGGAGACCCTCGGGCCATAGGGACATCAAAGTATCCATGTTCAGTTGAGTGTTGGCTGGAGACGCAAACAGATCCACCAGTGGTCTGCCCAGAGTGGCTGTTATGAGGCGAAACACTTTCTTGTTCAGGGACCATTCGTTCTCCTGCACCAGCTGATGACTCAACCAGTCCGTCTGAACATTTACTACTCCCTGCACATGTTCTGCTTGGATCAAAGCTAAATCCCCCAATTTCAGCAATTTGGTCACTTTCCTGTGTAAGGCTGAGGACCTGGAGCCTCCTTGTTTGTTCAGATAAGCCTTCGCAGATATGCTGTCTGTCCGGATAAGAACATGGTTCCCCCTGGGGGCCAAAGAACTGCAGAGCTAACCTGACAGCCCGAAGCTCCAGTAGATAGATTGGTAGACTCTGTTCATCTATGGACCACTTCCATTGCGCTAGTTGGTGTTGAAGGCGTAATTCCCCATCCCGACAGGCTGGCATTGGTGAATATCTGGATCCTGTCCTGGACCCAAAAGGATTTGCCTCGAGACAGGTTGTTCAAATTGGTCTACCAACGAAGGCTCATCTTTACCTGTAAGGGAACCTTTAAGGAGCGATCCATCCTCATCGCAATGGAATTTTGGTACAGCTGAAGTTGTCTGGAGTGGAACCTTCCCCATTGCAATCTGTCGAAGGCTGCCACCATGAGACCCATCATCTTGGTCAGGATGGATAGAGACGATGTCCTTGCCAGTATGATTTGGTTGGCCAATGCCTTGATCTTCCATGCTTTCTCAAGGGGAAAATATAATTATGTGGTCTGCGTGTCTATCAGCACTCCCAGGTGCTCCAGTCATTGAGTGGAGTTCAATGAGCTCTTCTGCATATTTGCTAGGAATCCAAACTCCTGCAGGCACTGTAGAGTCCTGATTGTGTCTTGCTGGGATTGCTCTTTTGTCCGTGAATGTATCAAAAGATCGTCAAGGTAAGGGTGAATGTGGATCCCCTGCTCCCGAAGTACTACAACCAGATATACAAGTATATTTGTAAATAACCGGGGGGGCGGAAGAAAGACTGAAGGGAAGAGCTTGGAACTGAAAAAGGTTCTCTCTCATGCAAAATCGTAGAAATCTCCTGTGGTATATGAAGATCAGAATATGCATGTATGCCTCTATGAGGCCCTCCAGTCCCCATTCTTCTTGGGGACGGTAAAGAAGATGGAATAAATGCCCATCCCCTGCTGATCTGCAGGGTCAGGCTCTATTGCCTGAATGTCCAATAAGTGAGTTATTGCAGCCCGTGTCCTGTCTCTCTTTACTGCATTTTTGTGCGTTGGAGAAACAACAAACCTTTGAGGCGGGAATACGTGGAATTCTATCTTGTACCCTTCTGTGACAACATCTATGGTCCATGCATCTGGGCAAGAGTCTGATCATTCCAGTCTGAAGAATCCCCCACAGGTGGGCGTATATAGTCATGCCCTAAGGGCTTTGGGGGCTTTGTCCCCTTTTTCTTGTCGATTGGTGTTGTGTCTTGAGAATCTGTTGTTGAAGCTGCCTGTTGTTGCCCCATGTCGACCTTCTGTTATCCTGGCGAAACTTGGGTAGAATAGGGTGTGTACGAAAGGAAGACGAGGTTGCTCCCTTGTCACCAAGACGGATAATTTTGGGAAGGGCTCTACCAGGATCTTTTCCAATGGGTCTCCAAAGAGCTTGTCACCTTGAAAAGGGTAGGCTGTAACAATGGCTTTTAATTGATAATCTGCAGGCCATGCCCTGAGCCAAACGATGCGGCGGACGGCAGCAGCAGACACCATAGCCTTGGAGGCAAAAACCATGGTGTCCAGGGTAGCATCTGCAATATAAGAGATGGCCTTCAGGACCCTATTGGCCCCTTCCAGAAGTCTGCGATTATTGTCTGGTAACATCTGGATTAGCTTCCTCATCCATACAATAAAGGCTCTAGACACAGTAGATGCTGCAGCAGATGCCTTGATTGCCATGGCATTGGCTTTGTGAGTCTTCCTCAAGGCAAACTCTGCACGCTTGTCAAGACAGTTTCGCAAGTTGCCATAACCATCTTCAGAAACCAGACCTGAAAACTGCAGTGCTGTTACTGGTGCGTCAACTGTTGGTACCTGCAACAGACTTGAAGCAAATGATGACATAGGATACAGTCTTTAATGAACCCTGGGAATGGTTTGTTAGTCATGGGTCTCTCCCATTCTGCCTTCAACTTCCTTACAAAGAAATCAGGGAAAGGAAAGGCTTGTTCTGAGTAGTCAACTGGGGGGAAGAACTTATCAGTGATCTCATCCCCCTCCCTTTGTTCCTTTTTATCAGCTTCCTTACTTCCTGATGGGCAAGAGCTCTGGATGTGAAGAGCTGATAGGGCTTTGGAAAGTAAGTACTGGAAATCTTCTCCCTTTAAAAAACAAAAGGATTGCTCTGGGACAGTAGGCTTCCTTTCCTCCTCTTCATTAGAGGAGAACTCCCCCTCCTCCTTTTCACTAGAGTCATGGGACAAACAGTCCTCTTCGAGTGGCTCATATATGTCCTTTCCCATGGGCAGTCCCTTTTTGGGCAGTCTTAGTGGGCCAGGAACCTCTGTCCTTATAGCTCCTAGGAAATGGGGAGATGGAAGGGGAAGGGGATCTAGAGTGAGGGCCCCTACCCCCCCCCCCAAAATGGGCAATCTCTTCTCTCATGGCCTTCCTGAAAAAGGCCATCGTACTGGAGGAGAAGAGGAAGGACCCGGATTCGCTATCATTACAGGTCTGTGACTTAGCATTGTCCTCGTCTCCATGTGCCCCATGGGGCTGGCTCAGAGCGGCGTGGGAGCACACGTTATGCCCATATGTCTCAGGGCATTCCATTTGCGGGAGTAGGCACTGATTGCCATTTCCGTCTGAATTTAAATGCTGGCAGGGTTTTAAAATGGGCTCCACGGGCGGCACCGGCTCTTTCTGCGGTCTGGTTTTGGCACGCTTCACCACGCTGCCTGCTTCCTGCTCCTCCATTGACACTGCGGTGGCTCTCTTCTTAGCTGTGCGGTCTTCCTCTCTTCCTTCACACCCGGCAGTGTCTCTCTCCAGGGTGGACAAGAATCCGTCACTGTCTTCTCTTGCTGCCATTGGTGCAGCGAAATAAGGCTCGTGCAGCTAAGGAGAAGGTGCACTACAGAAGAAAAACCCCAGTCCCACAGTGGTGGGGGGAGCGAAGAGGGAGCCAAGGAGCCGAGGTAGCTGCTGCTGCTTCTTTTTTTTGTAGGTTAGAAGGTAGAGAAAAGGTAAGGAATAACAGGAAATAGCAAACAGAGAGAATTAGGATCAGAAATAAATATAGGGATAGGCAAAGCCTAGACCTAGCTGCTCTCCCTACTGAGGCAGGAAAAGAACTGAGCCTAAGGTGACTCCTCCCACAGAAAACAGGAAGTTTGAATTGTTCCTGCCTGAGTGATGGATGGGAATCACCCACAAGATGGCCTCCACCTCAGAGGGAGAACTGTCAGTTTTTAATCTGTACATCAGTTGTAGGACCTCCTCTCTTGTCACGTCAATCCAACTCAGGTCTTTCAATACCCCATCTGAAATAGGTGGTTCTGGAGTGAGCAAACACCTCCCATCGTTGACAGTGAAGACAGAGGCAAAAAAAGCATTCATCTTCTCTGCCATTTCCCTATCATCCTGTAGTAATCTTTTACCCCTTGGTCATCCAAGGGTCCCACTGCCCTGCTGATTTCCTGCTAATAATGTATTTGAAGAAATTTATTGGTCCTTATGTTTTCCTCATAGTCCCTTTTTGCCTATCTGATCACTGACTTGCATTTTATTTGCCAAAGCCTGCGCTTCCTTTTATTTACCTCACTTGGACTAGCCATCCACCTTCTTACCTTTTACTGCTTCCATTACTTTGTTAACCATACAAGCCTTTTTTAATACCTGCCTTTGGTATACATTTTATCTGAGCTTCTAGGATTGTAGTTATAAATAGTCTCCAAGTTTCCTGAAGGGATTTGACTCTCCTTAGCATTCTCCTCATCTCCTTTCCTCCTCTTCACAACCCCCCTCATTTGAGAAATTACCCCTTCTAAAGTTAAATGTGGTTGTGTTGGTCTTTTGGGGCAACTCCCTATCTACATAAATGTTAAACTTAATAGTATTATGGCACTGTTCCCAACTGGTGTTATCACATTTACATCTCTCACCATGTCTTCGGAATTACTTAGGACCAAGTCCAAAATTGCCTCCCCCCGGTAGGTTCAGTGACCATCTTGCTCCATTACACAGTCATATAGAGTATCTAGAAACCCAATCTCTTTCTCCTGACTTGAAGACATATTGACCCAATCAATGTGTGGGCAGTTAAAATCAACTATTACAACACAATTATTTCATCTAGGTGCTTTCCTTAATAATTTTGCGGTTTTTAAATCACCCTTTAACCTTTGTTCTGGTGGATGATAACAGAATCCTAGAGTTAAGCTTCCTTCTGTCCACACTATTTCCACTCATAGTGTTTCGGTAAGTGAATCTATTTCTCTTACATTTTCAGTCTTACTGGACTATATATCCTCTCTGAAACACAGAGCCACTCCACATCTAACCCTTCCCTCCTTATCCTTCCAATATAATTTATATCCAGGAATCATTGTATGCCACTGATTATCCTCATCCGACCAAGTTTCTCTGCTGATGCTAAGCATTCCAGCTCCCCCATTTTACCTCAGACACTTCTAGCACCTATAATTTCCCAGACACAATAAGCCTGCAACCTTCCTCCTGTGGCCTCTAGAATTGTCAGGCAGTCAATATTGTTTGTCACCCTCTCAGTGGCCAGTCCTAATCTATTTCCCTCTAGAACAGTAACAGTTATCCCTTCGTCTCTTAAAAATGAGCCATCTCAAACCAGAGACATTTCACCTCCTGTCAGCTTTCCCCCAAGATTTAGTTTAAAAACTGCTCTGCCACCTTTTTGATTTTAAGTGCCAGAAGCCTGGTTCCTTATCAGGACAAGTGGAGGCTGTCTCTTTTGTACAGGTCCTGCTTATTCCAAAAAGCATCCCAGTGCCTAACAAACTTAAACCCTTTCTCCCTGCACCATCATCTCATCCATACATTGAGACTCCTAATTTGTACCTGCCTAACTGACCCTGTGCGTGGAACAGGCAGCACTTCTGAGAAGGCTACCTAGGTACCTAACGTACTTAGCGGTTCACAAATTTTGTATGTTAACCCTGGAAGATGTCCTTCCTCTAACTGATAGAGGGGCTTGGTTCGCAGTCCTACATTTAAAGGATGTGTACTTTCATATTGCTATCCACCAAGAGTGCAAGAAATTCCTATGGTTTAGGTATGGGGGACAGGCCTATCAATATTCAGTATTACCATTTGGGTTGGCCACAGCCCCTAAAGTCTTCAACAAATGCGTGTCAGCAGTAATGGCACACTTGCATTTCAAGAGTTGTTTCATCTGTTCCTATCTGGATGACTGGTTATTCACTGGGGAATCAGAATCTAAATTCAGTTCCCAAATATTGGTACCTAGCCTTCCTGGAGTGGTTGGGGTTCATAATCAACTATCCTAAATCCAACCTGACCCCTACCCAGGATATCAAATTCATAGGATTGAGGTTGGATTCTGTTGCACACAGAGCATTCCTCCCAGTGCAAAAAGCATGGACAATCCAAAAGTGGGTGGTGAGATTCTCTCATAGTATGTTTCAGAAGGCCATTCACATTCAGAAGCTACTATGTCTTATGGTCTCCACCACAGGGATGATCAACCATGCAAGGCTTTGCAGGGGCTTCTCCAGAATTGGTTCTAAGGAAGTTCAGGATGAGATTAGATCCCCAATGACAAAAATCTCAACACCAAGAGAGATCATCAGGTCCCTGCATTGATGGTAGGCAGACACCAACCTGTTAGAAGACATATCCCTAGGTGTTCCCCCACATGATCTCCATCTGTTCACAGATGCTTCTTAAAGGAATGGGGGGCCCACTGCGACTAAGCCTGTATCAGCGGGCACTGGAGTCTTAGTGAATCCAGACTGCATATTAATGTCCTGGAGCTCAGAGCAATTAGGTATACCTTTGCTTCTTTGTCAGCCATCCATGGAAAACATTTGCTGCTGTCCATGGGCAACATGGCAGCCAAGTGTTACGTCAACAAACAAGGGGGAATGGGCTCCCTCAGATAGTGCAGGGAAACAGTGTTCATATGGGAATGGGCCTTTCAAAATTATGTAGAACTGTCAGCCATACACACAGCAGGGCAGAACAACGAGGTAGCAGACTATCTAAGCAGAGAATCACTGTAAACATATGAATGGTCCATAAACACCCAGTACCTAGACCCAGTCTTCAGGATGTGGGGTCATCCACAGAGATACCTGTTGGCCTCAACAGAGAACAAAAAGTGCCAGAACTGCTGCTCAAGAGCAGCCAGGGTCACTGAGGCCCTGGGGGACATCTTTCAACTCCAATGGTCCCATGGCCTTTACTATCCCTTCCCACCCTTCCCCCTACTCCATAGGGCAATAATAAAGCTGAAAGCAGACAGCAGCATGCATCCTGCTAGCACCCTTTTGGCCCAGAAGGATATGGCTTCTGACTTTATGGAAACTGGCCAAAGGGAGGCAAATACCTCTGCCTCAAGTGAGGGAGCTTCTCTCCATAGGACCAGTCCATTAGCGTGACATAGTTTCTCCATAGACCAGTGATCAGATAAGAGTAACAGATGTCCTAGTGCTCTAGTTATACATATTGTTGTTATATTGGCCCTGATAAGGCAATTTTACTTAAACTGGAAGGTACATATTGGCAATATTACTATCTCCAATATGTGTAATTACTTCTGACACAAGGCCAGCCCCACAAAAAAATATTTTGTGTCATTCAGTTCCAGATTGGAATGTTCCATTTTTGGTCCTATATCAACTGTTTACTGCCTTACAAGTATAACAGGGGCTTTGTCGTATGTTGTATTCTGTACTATTTGACCTCTGAAGAAGGCTCGTGGGCTGAAACACATCAGGTTATATATGGTTCTTTACATGCATTTGTCACTTTGATTATTTTATGAGACTTTATTTGGGCCCCTACAAGGTTGTTGTTGTTTTTTTAATTTAAAAGGTTTATTAAGATCAAGTATAACATTTCAAAACATATAATACCTGCTAAACATTATGTAGAAGTCTTGAGAATCCAAAATTACAAACCAGTCAGTTAGTCACCAACAAATGTTTATGTTTTTGAAATAAACACATCGACTTTTGTTTATGCCTATTGATGTTTTTAACTTTTGGTCTTTTACTAGTTTTCTAACCTTCCTTTGGAGGTTTTTGCTTGGTCGGTTTAGTTTCTCTCCCCCTCTCTTCATGGGTAGTTTCTCCATAGACCAGTGGTCAGATACAGTAACAGATGTCCTAGTGCCCACCCGCAAACCATCCACAAAGAAGTCCTGCAATGCTGAATGGCAGTGTTTTACCACATGGGCATTGGATAGGAAGGTTAGACGAGAGAACTGTCCCTTAGATATTTTCAAGTATCTATTTTCCTTAATAGATTCGGGCCTTTCTACCTCCTCAGTGCAGCTTTTCATGTTGGGGCTGAGTCTAAGCCTGTGTTTTCTAACACCTTATGGAAAAGGCTCCATAAAGGCTTAATAAACTTGAATCCACCAAATAAACCACCAGTTCCACAGATGAGTTTGTATCTTGTGTTATCACAGCTGCTATGTAAACTATTTGAACCCATGGTATTTTGTGATCCCTCCTTATTGTCTTAGAAAACTGTGTTTTTAGTGGTGATTACACCGACACGTAAGATGGGGGATCTCTGAGCACTCAGATACGACCCTGCATTCACCAAATTCCATAGAGATAAAGAAGTGTTACACCCTAGTTTGGATGTCACTCCTAAAGTTGAGTCAGAGTTCCACATGTCACAAGGTATCATGTTGCCAGTTTACTTCCCTGACCCACAATCCGCAGCAGAACAGGCATTGCACACATCAGACATTAGAAGAGAATGGCAACTTCTTTGTTTGCTTCAGAGAACCGAATAAGGGAAAGACGGCATCAACCCAAACGCTTTCCACATGGGTGACAACTGCAATCAGAATGGCATACATTAAGGCTGGTTTAGAATGCCTGTTTCCCCTGAAAGCCCACTCAACAAGGGTCCAGGCAACCTCGATATCAGGAAGCTCTACAGAGCAGCAATTTGATCCTCTTCAGCCGTGTTCATCAAGCACTACTCAAACTACATGGACTCCAGAAGAGATGCAGCTGTGGGGAAAGTAGTGTTACAGTCATTGTTCTGTTTAGTTAGCCCACACCCACCTCTGTGGTAAATCAGCTTGCTAATTTTCCATGTGGGACTACACAGATGACATGAAGATGAAAACACAATTGCACTTACCTGTAACTAATGTTCTTCAAGTGTCTTCTGTGTAGGCACACATCCCCTCCACCCTTCCCCACTATGGGCTGCACATGTTGCATATGAGTCTCCACAGCAGCAGGAAAGAGGACTGAGGGAAGAGTGCTCCCTCCCCCTTCATCACGCTCTGGTTGTGCCGAAGCGGACAGAAAGAACTCAACTAAACTTCAAGAAGCTTGTGGGAAAATCCTCCACAGCAGGCCTGCACTTAGGCAGTCCCATGTGTGCCTGCACAGATTACACTAGATGAACATCAGTTACAGGTAAGTGCGACCATGTTTTCCTCCTCTAACCTGGCATATTTTTCACTCATACTATATTATTTGCTCCATTACAGTCCTCTCACTATCTGTTCCCTACATGTTCATCTCATGTTTCAGACCCAAAGATTGTCACTTTGCAGTCATCCACCTCAGTCTATCTCCCTCCGGAACATCCAGGTGAGTTGAAACATGGATGGCGTCTGCAGGATACATTTCTAGTACATCATGTGTACAGTAATTCACAAGTACTTTACACAGTGAATTGAATTAACAAACTCAGTAATCAATATGAACATATGAACCTGCCTTACACCGAGTCATGCCACTGGTTCATCTAGCTCAGGACTGTCTAATTGGACTAGCAGCCACTTTCTAATGTCTTAGGCAGAGAACGGTCTTCCGTAGCACCTGCTAGGAAAGATCCTTTAACTGGAGATACCAGTTAAACTGGACTGGACCAGGATCATACTGGATAAAAAATACATGCTTTACCACAGAATCACCATCCTTTCTCTAATATTATTAAATAGATATATAAATCCTCTCTTGATATTTCATGACAAGACAATATCATATAACTGCTCTAAGCCCATACAAAAAAGGAAGAAAAGAAATGCAATTAGTTGTACTAGGGATAGAGGTACTGGTTAACCAGTACGCAGAAATTACATTAAGTATCTCTCCAGTCAGCAAGTGCCTTGGCATACACAGAGGCTGTGTACTTAAGCTTTTTTCACAGTCTGAACCACTGTGTCAAGGAGATTAATGCAACTGTGTCAAGGAAAAGGAAGATTTGAATTTTTCAACAGACAATAACAAAAGAAGCTGGAAGAACCTCAGGAGAAAGGGAGGGCAAAAAACTGTGATTCAGCTAAACTACTGAAAATCCACAATAGATGCAGACATCAAGCAGAAACTGAAAAGATACCAGTGTGATATGGTAATAAAATTAATGTGAAAATCATTTGTAAAACCAGACCATCTGGTCAGACAAGTTAGTTATGTTACTGTCAAAATGTTACCACTTGCTTTTTAAAGGGAAATAAAATTAGGAAGCAAACCAGGAAAACAATTATCACACTGAGAGTTTAGTTCACCAAGAAGAACCAAAACATTATCTACCATATAAATCTACCTTCATTCTTGAACCAGACAGGATCTATATTACTGTATCTTCATGTTTTTTTGAAAGGAAAAATAATCTCTGGGTTTCCCAAAGCTTTGGGTAAAGAAGTAATGCCTTTCATGTAAAAATACTATGAATATATCTACTTTTCTGCTTTTCAAAACACGTTTTTGTTTTCTCATTCAGCTTTCCTTAAATATGCAACTTAATTTAATTTTAAAAAGTCATGTCAAATTTAAAGTACACAGTGACCCCTACTGTTACATATGATGGATATCCAAATAAATACAATTACAAGTTGTCTAACCTAGTGATTGGTTCATTGCAATTGTAAACTGAGGGGCATGTTTCATTTCCAAAAAAAATTAAAAGTTTAATTTGGTGATGAATTTATGATACCAAAAACTTACAGTTCCAATCCATAGCATAATAATAATGTAACATTTCCCACCACTCAGGAAAATATTCTTCTCTGTCTTCCAAACTGTTGTCACATATGTCCCTCATCTACCTACAGTTTGAACTACAACCAGTGCCTCAAAGGGCAAACAATAGGGAGGAATTCAATTAACATGCATGGTGGAAGAGAAACACCATGGAGCAATAAGGAGGCAACAGATCAGATTTCCACAAGAGCACCTATCAACTCGCCAGTGGTATATTTCACCAAGGCTAATGTTTTTTAGAGCAAAGGGATTATTGCACTATTTTTTAAATTTAAATCTTTATTGAAGTCAGATAATTGTAACATAATACATAACATGAACAATATTTTTTTTCCTTAGTTACAAATCCGTGATGTAAGAGTTGATCAATTACATTCTACTAACCTCAAGTGAGGGGAATACAATAAGTGATGCTGGTGTACATTAACACATTGAAAGTATGCCATAATATGAAAAATATTAATTACATAGAAAAAATTAAGGACAAAAGGGTTGATTCGGTAAAAATAACCATGAGAAAAACTGATTCTCTACATGTTTTAAAACTGAGTGCTTCAGCGAATAGATTTGAACGATATCAATAATGCTTACATCTGAATTGTAAAGGGACTGTTTGTGCACCTACCCACTATATTATCCCAGGCTGGAATCTAGATCCATTTCAAATAATCTTTCCAAGAAGGGGGGATGTATTCTACCTCCGACAGGTGGGTCAGGATAGGAAACCACTTTGCACTGAACGTCGATGATGTATTTTGTCTAAAGGAGCTAGTACACTTGTCAGTTATACTCTCCATTACATATTGGTCCCACAATTTTCTGTACCAAGTCTGGATATTAGGGGAATTTTTGTCTTTCCACATTGAAGCAATGGAGACTCTGGCTGCAAACAACATTGTTTACCGCGTGCTTTTATAGTGATGTTGGTTAATCTGTTTGGGCCATAGTTCCAACAGGAGGGTTTCTGGATCTAAAGGTAAGTCTATATTTAAGATCAATTTTATGTTACGTATAACTTCCGGCCAAAATGGTTGTATTGTTGTGCATTGCCACCAACAGTGCGCAAAAGTTCCTAGTGTGCCACACTCCTTCCAACACATAGGGGAATATGTGGATGATATGTGGGCAAGGGCTTGTGGGGTGAGATACCATCTCGTCATGAGTTTCAGCCATTGAAGTTCCACAGGGAATGAACGTGGACTAGATTTAGTTGATCTCCAAATATCATTCCAAACTGTGTCATTCAACTGTGATACACAGTCCTTCTGCCAAGATTTTTGGTAGGATAAAATGTTTGCTTCCGTTTCCTTGAGTAACAGTTTATAAATCGCAGAGATCATACCCCTGTTTTGTGAGCTAAAGTTCTTGAGGATAAGTTCAAATTCTGTGAGTGGCTTTGAGATAACCTCCCTTATTTTAAGCTGATCCACTGCATGTTGTATTTGCAGATACAAAAACCACAGGATCGCCTGACCCAATTTTTGTTCTAGCTCAAGTTTGGAAAGAAGGCCCTCCTTCATAACTATGTCGCAGTATCTGGATAGGTTTACTACTCTCCATCTACTACTGAAGACCTGGTGAGTATTATCAAAGAACCAATTTTGTGATGTGAAGTTGGAATATCTAGAAGTCAGTGGAAGAAATTTGTTCTTCATTTTTGACCAGAGTTGTAGAGAAGGGTAGATTATTACTTGCTATTCCCGATGGTTTTTTAGTAGGATTGCCCCACAGAAGGACATCAGTATTTTGTGATTTCATTTGGTCAGAGATAAGGCCAACCCATGGCGGTTGAGGGAATGATCTTTGCATCTGGATAGAAGTAGCTAGTAAAGTAGCTTTGTGGTATGTTATAAAGTCAGGAAGGCCATAGCCTCCTTGGTGTTTGGGTCTGCACAGTATCTGGTGGCCTATACATGGTTTTTTTAATCATTCCAGAGAAATCTGCGCAAAGTAGTTTGCCACTTATTTAAGTCTTGTGGTTGAATAGTTATAGGTAGAGCTCTAAAAACAAATAGGAACTTTGGAAGAATAAACGCTTTTATTAAATGGAACCTGACTAACCAGGAAACGTTAAGTTTATTCCAATTTTGGATATCTTTTAGGATTGTTGTATGTATTGCATAGTGATTTTGGTGAATCAGTTTAGTGAGGTTTGTCGAGATATTTATTCCTAGATAGTGAAGAGACTGTGTGACCCAGCTAAATTTATATTGGGCTTTCAAAGTGGTTTGAACTTCTTTGGACAGGTGTATAGGGATTGCACTATGTTTTTAAGAACTGTGCAACACTAGTCTTGCTGTAGATTTTTTACTTTCATTTTCAGCCAGCATTTTCTGAGCCTCAGAAGCCATCAGAAATGTTAGCCTTTAAGGTAGCACAGAATTCATTGTTTTTGGAGAACCTGTCAGTCCTTTTCACTTTCATCTTTTCGCAATCAATTATGTTGGACAAGAATTTAAATTAAGCATTGTACTGGCCCTTTTACCAGCAAATATATACTTTTTAAAAAAACAGCAAATATATACTGAACAAGCTCACATACTTCAGAGTATGTACGTTGTGTGGAACTATCTTATTATTACAGGCAATACTGTAATGGAATTGGACTTTACAACTGGCTAGTTCAAAAAAAACAGTCAGACACAATTTGTGGATCCCTGTGCATCATATTTTTTACCATGTTCTGTTATTAAATATAATCACATTCTTTGTTGCCATGATTGTTTTAGGAATCCTGGTGAGCGGCCAGTTTTATGAGACGGCCACATCAAGGGAAGCCTGGAGGCTGGTGATTCAAGGCCATCCCTCAAAACATCTATAAGTCCTATTCCCACACCACTGTTTGCTCCACACTCCTCACTTACTCCCTTGACAAGCAAGGTGTGAAACTGAGTGGTAGGAGTATTTTAACCATTTCAGATAAATGTTTAATATAAACAAAGGATATTACTACTATCTGGAACTGGATAAAGCAGAATGACTTACATTTGCACCAATTTTTAAGTACAATACCAGCTGCCTCTTCACTAGAGATGAAAAAACTATATTTACAGGCTCATGTCTAATATTTTGAAAATCACAATTAAGAAGTTAAAAACCCAAAATTACACTATATTTAAGACACCCAAAATGTCCATAACTTTTTCAAAAATCGGGGGGTGGGGACTGGTCTGTTATTTCCTATAGCTAGGGTTGCCAAATGTGAATCGGCGTCTGTTGCGTGCGTGCGCGTCACCCGGAAGTGACGTCGCACACTGGGGGCGGGGCCACGCCATTTGAGGGGAAAACAAAGAGTTTTCCCCTCAAATGGCGTGGCCCCGCCCCCAGCGTGCGACGTCACTTCCGGGTGACGCGCACGCGGGGGTGGGGTTTCCCCCAGGCCCCGATTCCGCGGGAGCTGGAATCGGGGCTTGAAAGCGGGGGGAAATCCGCCCCCCGGGGGCATTTGGCAGCCCTACCTATAGCCTACACCAACATAGATTGGATCACTATCAATGCAATTATTGAATGTACACAATGTAAATGCATATGTACAAAATACATAAGGGAAAGTGCATGAAAATGAAGTTAAATTAATAGTCAGCATTTTTGTTCTGTACATGTATATACTTAACACAGTAATACTGATAGAGGTCATTATGTGAGCACAGTATTGCCTTTTGCTGCTCTACTCTCCATGCTGGTGGGCAGAAGGCGAGCAGCCACAGGACAAAATCTAGTGCCTAATTTCCTTCTCACTCCCTGCCTAAAAGAGGCAACAGCAACATGCATATCTTAGGAAGCACAGATATGGTATAGCTGCTCAGAGTGAGAAATCCAAATTGGGGGTTTTATCTACATCTACATCTAAGTCTCCTTTAAGATAAACTGCTTTTAGGCACATGTAAAAGGAAGGGAAAATCCATTGCTGAATCTGTGACCCTTAATGGAAAGAATGTTTACTGTAAGTGATAGAGCAGTACACTCTTGTGAACTACTGTTTGCTCTCTCAGCTTGTTGTCTCTGGCTTGAAACCTATGATACTGGTGGGGCAACTGGTGCCTGGCAACTGGCGAGGAATTTGGGGCTACTGACACAGAGGGACAGCAATGATACATGTGCCACTATGTCACTTACAGTGAAAACCCAAAAGTGACATGGGAAAGTGATATGGGAATCACTAAAGTGATATGAAAGTGATATGGGAATCACCAAAGCATTTCTGGAGGGTCCTAGAGCTACCCACTGTAACTTCCGGTTTTTTCTCAGAAGTGACATAACAGAAGATGTGATGCTGCCAGGGTTTTTTTTCCTTTCTCAGACACTGCTTGGAATAGTGATGGGTAATGGGAGCTGGGGGATTGGCAAGCCCATGCTACGCACTTGTGAAAGTGACCTCTCCTCACTAGAGCTTGCAATGATACCTGAAATCTTGTGGTAAAACCATATTTCAGCTCATTTTGTCTTAGTGTCTTAGACTCCTTTTGACACTGACGAGTAGGCCCCAGGGAGCAGCACAGGGGGAGGGAAGGGAGGGAATGTCTTCCTGGCTGGGGAGAGATTGTTTTCAAAAAGCTCAGAGCTTGGCCACCTGTTTGGCCCCTCCCCTCCAGCTATCGGAACTATAAAGGAAGTTGCCAGCTAGATGGAAAGAAGGAAGCAAGTGAGTGCATGCCGGCCTCCTTGGGGAGAGACCATTTTGATCAAGGGCAGAACTGTGGTTTGGTGAATTAGTTTGTTGATGTTAAGTATTTGATGTTAAGTAACTGTGAGATTTGCCACCTGCTTGTTTTTTGTACATTGTAAGCTGCTTTGGGTCTACATTCTGCAAAGAAAAGCAGGTTAAAACTGCCTAAATAAATAAATAAATGGGGGGGAAGTCTGAATGGAAGGGGGAAAGCTGTGAAAATTCTGATGATGTAAAATTTGAAATGTGACATTGTTGTAGGAATTCTGACAGAGAAGATTGTAGTGTAAGAAATGAAGTGAGACATACATACTTTTTTCTCTCTACTGAAGGACCTCTCTGTAGACCACAGTGGTGGCTCTGCCCTCAGGTGCTAGGATCACCAGGCTGCTTGATGACCTCACTCTGGAGCAGGCCACATAGAGCTGTCCATTAAGAAGCAGTTGTCTGTTAAGTCAACTCCTGCCACCTTCCATGAAAGTGATGGCCTCTCTACTTGTGTTCCTGGATTGTTTTGTTCATATGGAGACAGTGCTGTTTTGAGCAACTCAGGGTGATCTCGCTGGTACTTGGTTTGTGCAGCTCAGTGCACCACAGGAGTACTATGTGCAAATGTCTTTGCTGCATTTCTAAGTTGCCTTCTCCTGGTAGCACTGGTGTATCTGGCTCAACGCTTGCCAGGAGCTTTCTTGGGGGCAGTAAGAGGTGAGAGGTGTGAGGGGAAGTTGGTGTGAGGGAGTGGTGATGTGGTGGACATTTCTTCAGGTTCATGAGGGAGGCACGCATCGAAATGGCTCCTAGAAATGTCCTTTACTATCTTCCCATAAACATTCATACCCTGGCCCTGCTCCTACATCTGACAGACACCGGCCTGTCTGGTGTTGGGGGGGATTGTATTTAAAGGCATCGGGGAGGTTGGGCCAGCAGCAGGGCTAAGGCAATCCTGCTGAGCAAACCTCCCCGGTGGCTGTAAGTATCCCACCTCCTCTCCTACACCTGACAGGCAGCTGCCTATCCAGTGTAGGAGGGGGGAGGAGTATTAGAAGCCACTGTGGAGGCTGGGCCGGCGGGATCACTAAGGCATTACTGCTGGGGTGGGTTCCCTTGGGGCTTTAAGCACCCTGTAACTGCTGCTGCATCTGACAGACAACTCCCTGTTAGGTGTAGGAGGTGGGGGGAGTGTGTTGGAAGCCATCAGAGAGGCTTGGGCAGCAGCTTTGCTTCATCTCACAGGGGGTTCTTGGCCACTCCTGATTTTTTTCACTGTCATTAGCTCTCTGTCGTCCCCTGCAACTGTTGGGGCTTTTTACCTCAGAACACTGAGCTCTAAATTTTTGTCCAATGGATCAAGACTGCTACTAACATTTGTGTTCACTTTGAAAATTTAACTAGTCACTGACATTCTGTATTAATAATTAGAAAACATGATCACACGTAATTCACACAACCATTTTACAGCAGCATTCATGTGCATTTTGACTGAGCTACTATTCAAAATGGAAGGAAGTTTTTTTTTTCTTATAAAGCACTGCATATGCTTTCAGGCTACTATCAACATAGAAAAACATGCATGCACACCTGCATTTATGAAATGGGAGCTGAAAGCAGGCAATCCAGTATGAGAAGAAGTATGCACGGGAAGGAGAAGAAAGGAAGTGGCACTGGGACTGAATGTTCCCCCTTAGCTTTGATTTCATCGGCAGAGTCTGAAAATGTGCCAAATAATTATAGAAGACTTCAGTTTTTCACCTAAGTAAAGAGAACTGCTAGAGCAGTTTCTATGTGTACATGCACATTTGAAAATATATGTAGGGGGTAAAATAGACGAAGAGTCAGATTTGCTGCAGGGATGCTCCAAGTTACTCTGCTGTCAGAGATGCCCTAAGGAAAAGTCAAAAGACATGGTCTATGTTTGAACCTTCCCTGCATGTATTCCAGGGGGGGGGGGGGACAGTGAAGAATATTAATACAAACTCTTTTCATTAAAAAAACCCTCTTCGGTTTAAATATTAATGTATCTATTTCCACATTAATGTTCAACAACTAGAAGTCTAGTATTTTTCAAGAACTCACTCATACCTCTCTGGAGAAATCCTTGTTAATCAACAGTAGCTCAAAAACAAGACTATATGCTCTGGCAGCTTTTAGCTACAGACTTCTGAATGTTTCTTGTATAAAATCACTAACATGAACACCTTTAGGGTAATCGATTGGTGTCAACAGGACTTCTAGAGAGCTATGCTGCAGGCTCTAACATCAAAAAAGTAATCAATTAAGGGAGTCAGTTAAAAAATGATGTAAAGATCAGAGTTGTCAATGGCAAAATAATCTTATCTAGTGGTGTCAAAAGTAGAGCAAAATATGCCATTTATTTCATGATGCAGCTGAATTAATTTTCTAAGGCAACTAAATACCCAGATTCAAAACTATTTTCTAATGTCCTTGAAATCCTAAATATTGACTTTATGTTCTGTTACTACTTCAGTGTGCGAGAAAGCACTTTGTTTTATACAATGCAGGTGAGAAGATGAATAAAATCGCAATGACACACTGCCTCTGCTGTACTAATATGGGGAGCTCACATGGTAAGGAGTATACAATTTAATCCAAGACATGTAGATATTTTTATTCTGCTAATTATAAGGGTTTATTTTAATTAAAAAGCATCACTTTATGCAGCTTCATCTATAAAAAGTATGCAGCTTCACCTATAAAAACCTAATCTGACTGTCTGGAAAAGTCTGTCCCATACTTTACTGCTTGGAAACATAAAATAACAAGTGGGGACCTGCAAGAAACTTGCAGGAGCGGCTATCCCATTCCACACACCTCTGCTTCTTCCCCTCTCCCCCTACTTCTCTCACACTCTTACTCCTTCCTGCCACCCCTTTTCTTACTCTCTCTCTGCCCTCCATGCCTGTCCCTTCCTTTCTGCATTTCTGTCACTTCCTTTCATTCTTTCTGCCCCATCATTCTCCTGGCCTCCCACCTACTTCCTTACCCCCCCAAAAAAACAGCAATGGCAGCAGCCGCTCTCAAGAAATCACAATGGATTGCCCAAATACAGAAACCAGTTCCTCTTAGGGTTGCCAGCTCCATGTTGGGAAATTCCTGGAGATTTGGGGGTGGAAATTTGGGAGGATGAGGTTTCCGCTTCGAAGTGACCTCAGCAGGGTATAATACCATAAACTTCACCCTTCAAAGCAACCACTTACTCCAGGGGAATTGATCGCTGTCACCTGGAGATCAGTTGTAATTCCAGGAGATCTCCAGCCCTCACCTGGAGGTTGGCAACAATGGTTTTCTGGAGGAAATTACTGCTTTAGAGTGTGAAGTCTACGGCATTATATCTGCCCAAAGTCCCTCCCTGCCTCAAACCCCACTATCCCCAGGCTCTACCCCTCAATATCCAGGAATTTCCCAACCTGGAGTTGGCATCCCTATCTCTTCACCCAACAGCCAACCTACCTTGATCTGCCTGTGTCTTCAGCTTTCTGTCTCCTTCCCCCCCTGCAGCTTCTACTGAGGAAAACTATGGTCTTTTCTCCACAGTGGGGACTAAAGCAGTTTACATTATTCTCTCCTCATTTTTCTCTAAACAACAACCCTATGAGGTAGGTGAGGCTGAAAGTATGTGACTGGTCCAAAATCACCCAGTGAGCTTCCACAGCAAGATGGGGATCTAAACCTGGGTCTCGCAAACCCTACTCTGAAGCTCTGACCATTGTACTTCACTGATTTTCATAGGGCAGCTGCTGTTGAACAGTAGCAAGCAGCCAGGCCTAATTGAATCATGCAAGTCAGGTGGTATCAAGTCACCCAGAGGGTGCTGCTAGGCCTAGTTTGGCCAACCTCCAGGTGGGACCTGGAAATCCCTCAGAATTACAACTGAACAGACAACAGAGATCTATCCCCCTGGAGAAAATGGATGGACTCTGCTGCATTATATCCAGCTGAGGCCTCTCCCCTCCCCAAACTCTGCACTCCTCAGACCACCACAGAATCTCCAAGAATTTCCCAACCTGGAGCAGGCAATCCTAGTCCCAGGCCTAGCTCCAAACCCCCTGCTATTTAGCCATCAATACTGCAGGGGGAATCCTTCCTAATCTGAGCTCCAGTTCTGCTTTTTGCTTCCACCCCTTCTGTGGCTATCAGCCAGTTTCTCTCTCACTGTCAATAAGGTGGGGCCTGGAGTAGATCTCTGTGGTGGCCATTTCAAAAGGTATGGGGGGAGAGAATTCAACCCTCCCTGAGGGTTTTGTTTAAGTTTTGGATTTTTCTGCAGAACCACAGAGTCCCATGAGACTGCAGAAAAACCTGTTGGGGGACAGTGTGCCCCCATCTGAAGCAGGAGGGTAAGTAGCCGGGCCTTCTGACACACTTCCGGTGATGTCAGGGGGTGTGGCCTTCTGTCACTTCCGGTGATGTCAGGGGGCGTGGCATATGCAAATAAGTTATGCTAATGAGTTATGCTAATGAGCTCCGGCAGCTCTTTTTCTACAACAAGACCCCTGATTAGATATATAGATAAATAGAATCATATCTGCATTCCAACAGAAGAAAACAAAATATTCACAAGGGAGGAAGCTTTATATTTCAGAAATGAGATTTATGATTAAACAAGTCTTGAAATTTCCTTAGAAGATTTGTCATAGATGCCAATATCACATTTTGGCAAAACCACACAAGGCACCCTCTTCACTTCTTCTACAATCTTTTTGTCTAGAAATCACTAGACTAGGTATCTACTACCATATTACATGCAACAGAAAGAGGCAACAAGCAGTACAGACTCTAGTGCATTCTTTACTCTCACAAGCAAACCATCAGAATCTATTAAAATTACCTTAAACTGATAGTACCAGAGACATGACAAATCACAGGCCAAGAGTCAGATACCAAGGAATGTGTATCAGGGCCTTGAGGCCAGGGCCATTTGCAAGCAAATGATATTGTGTAGACCTGGCATGCTCAGTGCATGACAAACTGATGCAATTTCAGTACTGTCGGAGAAACTGGGTGAGATTTCTCTGATGCCGGCTAAGGTTAGCTTAGAGAATTGTGCAGAGTTCCCAGATTTGAATCACTTGGGGCCTGAAAGGGCGTCACTTGACAAG
>NW_015169189.1:85750-87746 GCF_001447785.1 Gekko japonicus | reverse complement strand
GGCTTTGAACACTTGTGAACAAGCAAGGTCGCCTCTATTTTGACCACAACACAGCAAAACATTGTTCTTTGCTGATATGATAAATAAAACAAAGGCCAGGGGGACTAACCATTTTTATCGAATCTATTTTCTACTTCTATAAGCAAAAGCAACTTTGCTTGTTGAACTTGTTAGAAGAGTTGAGGCTAGAAATCTGTGTGAGCAAGTTCATGAGCTCTTCACTTAAGAAGGTTATGTAGTTATCTAGTTACTGTAAAAAGAGATTTTAGAAATCGGGCATTAAGTTCATAACCTTTAACAGAAAAAGTTATTTACAGATTATTTTAGAAGAGCTCTTTCCCCCCTTTCAAATGAGGGAGTTTTGACAATATAGTCAACAAGTAGCAGAAAACAGATTGCCAGGTTTTTTCCAGGAAAAAGCAATCTGTTCAATGGGCATCATGAAACTATAATTTCCTATAAACAATAGAAAATGTATTCTGTGTTATATATGAATAAAAGGGGAAGAAGAAAGTGAAACCTGTAGGTTTTAGCCCACGATAATTACACTGAGGCAATTTTGAATTTTTTAAAATCAGCACCTCTGTTTTTGAATCAACACCTTTACTATTTCTCTACTTCTTTTCTATTCTCCAAAATGGTTAATAGAGGGGGAAACGTAGCTTGTGGAGAGGGGATGTGGCTCAGTGGCAGAGCCTGTGCTTTGCATGCAGAAAGTGTAGGGTTGCCAGACCCCTGGTGGGGACAAGGGGTCCCCTGCCGCCAGGCCCCCCCCAGCCACCAATCAGCTGGCCATGGGGGGACTTACCAGGAGAAAGGAGAAGGCCTAGGTTGCCAGTGTTGCGTAAGAAGTGATGTCATCACGCCAACAACATCTCTGTAGTCTGGGAGAACTGCAGGCCCCACAGTACTTTTGAAATACTCAGTAGTGTATAGTTTCTATTATGGGGGCAGTCCCATGAAAAGAACAAAAAGAAAACAGTGCTCCCACACAGCACTTTCTCATCATCTCAACAACTTCTTTAATTTTAATTGATTTTCTTAGAATTATGTTCTTCCCCTTTTTACAAACCTTCATGTTTAATTTCTTTGTTCTCCTTATCAAAGGAATAGACTTAGTCAGAAGCTGTTTTTGATATCTAGTCAATTTCAGTGCTCTATTTATTGTATGGGACTAGTAGAGAAAGCAGCTGCAGTTAAAATGAGGAAGAGGCGTTTTCCACTGAACTCCTTCCTGCCATCTCCAGTAGTTTTTAGTGGATCATTCCAAGGCTAGTGCTGTGGTAACAATAATAAAGGAATTTTTTCTCTGCTGTAACTATTGCCTGTATGTATCACAGCCATTAACTGCCTTGAAATAATAAAAATGCTGATTCAAAACCAGCTGTGGGTGTGTCTCTTATCGACCATTTGGTGAGTTTGTAGAGGCACTATTTTAAGCCTCTGTTCTCTATATTTACAATTTTTGTATTATTTTTATTTACAACTATCTATATATCTAATAGCGAAGGTGCCCCCTGCGTGTGGATATCTAAATCCGCAAATCGGGAGCACCTGGGGGACAGGGAGATTTTCCTGCACAATTGGGGCAGTCCCCAGGTGTGCACAAAAATCTAAGAAGTTGGGGGGAAGGGGGCGATAATTAAATCCCCCCAAAAGTAAAAGGGAACGCTCTGGGAACTGCGGCGGGCTGGCGATTGGAAGCCGCTCAGGCCTTGCCGCAGGAGTAGGGGGAGGGAGGAGGAGATCAGCAGCAGTGACGGAGGAGGAGGAGATCAGCGGCAGCAGCGGAGGAGGAGACCGCCGGAGCCGGGGGGAAGGGGAAGAAGAAGATCGGCGAGGCCCGGCGGCTGCCGGGGTGGGGGAGGAGACCAGGGGGGAGACCGGCAAGGCCCAGCAGGTGCAAGTTGCTCGGGCCTCACTGCCAGAGCTAGGGTAAGGGAGGAGACCGGGGGTGGGGGGAGACCGCTGAGGCCCAGCAGCTGCAAGCTGCTCA
>NW_015169189.1:72228-85226 GCF_001447785.1 Gekko japonicus | reverse complement strand
CCTGCTGCTACTTTCTTCTCCTCCTGCTCTGCCTGGAACTCTTCCCCCCCCCCGCAAGTATCACGGGTCCCCTTTCTTGTATTTTTTCTAAGTAAGAAAAGAGCTGCACTTAACAAAAAGTGTTTGCATGAAAATGCAAGCAATTTCAGTTCAGTACAACTCTATTTTGAGATAAACGCAGTAGACAATTTAAATACATATATTTTCTCTGTGGTCAAAGTATGCTCGACAATAAAGAGTTCAATAATGTGAGCCCCACAGAATAAATGTCCGGTGTTTGAGAACTGCAAGACATGAACAAATCCTCTTTCGCAGTAGTCTTACATAAAAGAGGCCAAGAGTCCCGCAATTGTTTACACCATTGGGCTGAAATGGGACGGGTGGGCTGTCATAACCATACAAGATTTTTTTAAAAAAAAAACAAATTTATTATTTAAAAGACCAACAAAAACCAAAAACAAATATACATACGTACATACATATAGGTAGGGGGTTCCATTTACACATTGTTTTATCTGTCAAGTTACCTCATACATTATCTAATTATATATTTTGCTTCTTTATTTTCCACACCATGTAGATTTGAATAAAACTTTGTTCATAACTAAAACTACAGTTCATACTTTCTTCTGACTCAGTTGTATGCCCATATGGTTTATTTATTGTATTCTTCCATCTATTTATAAAACGTTGACCATGTATTCTCAAAGTTTTGTTCATTTTGTCCTCTCAAAATTAAAGTTAATTTGTCCATCTCTGCAGTTTCAAGTATTTTGAGATTTCTTCTTTAGAAGGTACTTCATTTTTCCTCCAGTATTTGGCATATAATATTCTTGCAACTGTCACTACATGTATAATAAGATAAGAATCTTGCTTTTTACAATTTTCTGGTAATATATTCAATAAAAACAATTCTGGTATATATGGTATTATACACTTTAACACTCACTGGAGAAGACCATGATGCTGGGAAAGATTGAAGGTCAAAGAAGACGGGGACGGCAAAGGATGAGATGGTTAGACAGTGTCATATATGCAACGAACATGAAATTGAGCAAACTTCAGAGGATGGCGGAAGACCTGGTGTGGCCTGGTGTGGTCTGGTCCATGGGGTCGCGAAGAGTCGGACTCGACTGTGCGACTGAACAACAACAACACTTTAACATTTTTGTAACTATTCAGATATTGATAATGATATTTGTCTAAAGGTATTTATTTGTTTGTTAATGATATTTATTTGTCAAAGACAGAGAGGTGGAAAGAGAGAAAGAAACAAAGAAGCAAATAGATGGGGAGGAAGGAAGGGAGAGAAAGATTGGGGGAAGAAAAAACAAAGCAAATAGATGGGAAGGGAGGGGAGGGAGGATGGAAAGAAGAAAGGAAGAGAGAAAAAGAAAGGTAAGAATGGAAGAGGTGGAAAGAAAGAAGGAGAGAGAAACAGAAACAAAGAAAGCAAATAGATGGGGAGGGAGGGGAGGGAAGAAGGGAGAGAGACAGAGAGAATGGAAGAAACAAAGAAAGCAAATAAATGTGGGAGGGGAGGAAGGAAAGAAGAGAGAGAAAGAAAGGTGAAAAGAAAGAAAGAGGTGGAAAGAAAGCAAATAGATGGGAGAGGGAGGACGTAAGGGGAAAAGAGAGAGAGAGGTGGAAAGAAAGCAACTTTAACTTTAAATGTGTTATCCAAACTCCCACACCCCCATGCTAACTGGCTTGGCTTGGAGAAGGGATTTAAAGAGAAATGCCTTCTCCAAGCTGGTGGGTAGGGCTGCAGAGCGGGAGCTTGGAGAATGCCTTTAACTTTAAATATGTTCTCCAAGCCTTCTGCCTCCACTGCTGCACTGGCTTGGAGAAGGGATTTAAAGAGACAAATGCCTTCTCCAAGTCAAGCCAGCTGGCCAGTGCAGTGGTGTGGCTTGGAGATCACAATTAACTTTAGATGGGGAGGGCGAGGAAGGAAGGAAGGAAGGAAGGAAGGAAGGAAGGAAGGAAGGAAGGAAGGAAGGAAGGAAGGAAGGAAGGAAGGAAGGAAGGAAGGAAAATAGATGGTGGAGAAAGGGAGATGTGTCCACCAAGTGCCCCCTCATGCCTACATGCCCGCTAGCTTGGCTTGGAGAAGGGATTTAAAGAGACAAATATCTTTTTTAAGCCAGCTGGCGGGGGGGCGGCTTTGAGAATGCATTTAAAGTTAAAGTTGCTGTCCCGGTCGGGGCCGGGACTTCCCCAAACCGCAAGACGCCCACAGCCCGCCGAGAGGACCACCGGAGGACGAGGCGGAACCCGGCTCAAACAAACAGCCTTACCCCGGCGCGCCGGCAACCCTTCCCAGGGAGAGAGGTATCGAGGGAGCGGAGGAGACGACCGAGTTGGGCGGCAATGGCGTGGAGCCAGAGGGTGCGGCGGGCCAGCCGCGCAGCGGAGGAGGAAGCACAGGACGAGTCAGAGCCAGCCCCCGGTGGGTGTGGAGGTCGGCGGGGCCGGAGAGCGAAGGAATGCAGACGGCGCAGGGAGCTCCAGCCCCGGAAGCAAAGGGAAGAGCGAGCTTGGGCGTGACGGCGTCTAGCCCTTTACAGGAGGGCATGGCCAGGCAGGAGGTGGGGAAAGGAGCCAGGGAGTAATAAAAAGAAAGGAGAGGCACTAGCTGAGGAGGACGGATACTGGGCTGGCTACAGCAAACTTCCCAGCCATGCTAGAGAGAAGGAGGCGGTGAAGAGCTGTGTGCCTATGGGCCAGAAGCCAGAGACCAGTACGGGCCAAGAGGGTGCGGGAACCCTCTGACTTGCCCGTGGTCTGAAGCTAGTTCCCTCCCCGACTGATTAATTCCACGGCTCTCCCGTTCCTGACTGGGCACCAGGGACCCCGTAGGTTGTATCTGGGAGTGCAGACAATCCGGCAACCGGCAGCTCAGACATTCCGGATGCCGCACAGCGCAACAACTGCTTTCTCTGCTTCCCCCTGACACCAAAAGCCTACTCAGGGAGGGGAACACTACCTGGGGAAGGAAAGACTGCTCCCCTTCACTTTCCCAGCTGCCCTGCCGGGAGCCACAGAATATGTGTGAAAAAGCCGTATGTGGCTTCTGAGCCACAGTTAAGTGTGGGGGGTCTAACCCATCATGTTAGCATGGTTGTCAACTGTGCCTCACTGTGGCAACTCAAGTAGCATATAACATTTGGAAAACAAACAAAAGTCTGTCTCTGCCTCATTTGTCACTAACACAATTTTACAGTCCTGTCCAATGATCCAAGTACAATAGGTTTAGGATGGCAATTAAACTCTATGCTGGTATGCCTTTGAAATATTCCAGTGGAAAGTCTCGTCATGATGGTACAACCACTATTTTGGTATACAAATGAGTTGGATCAGGGGCATTCTGTGGGCACAATGGGATTTTGCTTCCTAAGCCTCTTCAGCCAGAAGGATACCCCTAATGTAGCACAACTTTACATCACCCCAAAACCTGGATAGCTCAAACACATCCCAGTCCAATGTAGGAGGGGGGGAACACAAGTGTCTTGATACCATATTCCCACGCACTGGAGCACCTTAGGGTGGCAAGTAAGCCTGCAGCCAATCACAGTCCTCAGGACAAGCAAATCATTTCTTAGCCAAATTGCCTTATTTTATTAATAAGTGTGGGGGGGACTATGAATATTAAAGGACAATAGGCATAAAATATAGGAACATAAACTGTGTATACCAGAGTCAGAATTCCCAGAGCCCATGAATAGACCAGGTTGCTGAAATAAGCGGTCTTTTTACTTAATGATTCTCAGTAATAATAAACAAGCACTCACACACACAATACAGAACTAAGAAAACAGAGTTGAAAAGATAAGTAGTATTTGCATGAGCAGGATTATTGCTGGTGGGTGATATGTTACCTGTCCAATGAGATGAGTAGATCATACAGTGAAAAAGAAACAAAATGGAGGGGGGGTAGATCGTGAGTCAGCCAGCGACACACGTGGAATGATTCCAGGGAGAGCTTACCTTAAATAGCTAAATTGTGACCCAAGGTGAAGGCCAGGTGGTCACAAGTTTCTAGGAAGTGTTAGAAAAAGACCTATACTCTGGGTGGGTGAGACAAAAGGAAATGACAGTTAGTCAATTTAGGGTTGATGGTCAGCAAGGAGTGACACCTCTTGGGGAAGGGAGTGAGACAAAGGAGAGGGTAGAGGGATCCAATCACATCGCTGGTCCAGTGCGTTACACTAACGATCAGATGCCTGGCAGAGGCGTTATCTGGATTGGTGGCAGGAAGGCTTAATCACTTCTTTTGTTTCTAGCTGGGCAACAGTCTTTGTTTGAGAATGGCTTAGGAGAGGGAAGTAATGTGCTACATGATGAAGAAGAGATCTATTCATGGCTTCTGTGCAGGAACATTGGTCCTCTGTCAAAACATGGATTCTCTTCAGG
The DNA here is from genome assembly GCF_001447785.1 of Gekko japonicus. Taxonomy (NCBI): domain Eukaryota; kingdom Metazoa; phylum Chordata; class Lepidosauria; order Squamata; family Gekkonidae; genus Gekko; species Gekko japonicus. The sequence goes on along the minus strand of NW_015169189.1, from coordinate 80,810 downwards.
GCTGCTACTGGCTATGTTCATGGAGGCCAGGGCTGTTGGTCTACATCGCAGTCCTTGTATGGATGCAGAGGTGCAGGGGCAGAAGGTTTCTGTAGTCCCAGGTCCACATCTGGCTTGGCATACTTCTTTGGCACAAGGGTTCCTTTGGCCATAGTGTACAGTCCATAGTCCAGCATTGGGCGCTTCATTTAGGACCACAGCTCTGTCCATTGCCCTGGCACACACACTTCACAGTCCAGCAAGGCAGTGATATTAAAGAGTCTTTAATAATGCCAGGACATCCAAAGCTCCGATAAATGAGTGCATGTAGGGCTACCAAGAAAAATAATGCTAAATAATTGCTGTTGGGCAACGGCATGACATCTCTTCTGGAAAAACCTCAAAACTGACATCAGTCCTCTCTGGATTCCTAGAGAGGTGTGACATTACTTCCAGATTTTCCCCATGACTCATAACCATCACTGGCTGGGACCCCCATGTCCCCCGACACCTGAAATAGCCCAGGGGTGTTATTTGCCCCAATTGAGGGTGGTATGTGTTCTGGTCAGCCATACTTTACATTTTCATAATGAGGCAAATAGGAAAATGACAAGGGGGAAAGTCTAAGCCTGCTCTCTCCGTGTACAGTGGTCTCAATCTGAATTGTGCCTGTGCATGCCCAGGAAGGATGGAACTTCAGAAATTGTGGGGTAGGGCAGGGTATAAATTTAATAAATTAAAAAAAAACATGCCTCTCCACCCAGTCCAGGAACATCCCTAGGGAAAATGTAATAAAGGGGGCAAAAAAACCCCAACAAACATTTCATTGTTTGTATTCAGGAGGACCTTTTACACAGGTAATAGGGCTGTGCTGTAAGAAATGGTTCAAAAACATGCTTTGGCAAACAGATAGGACTATACTACCAGGTTATGTATGTTGTAGGTATGCTCCTACTGTGTAATTTCTGCATCATTTAACATGTCATGTGTAAAAACTTATGCTTTGTTTTAGGTAGAGATGTAAAATTTCTGGAAATGTTGAATCTCGGGGGGAAACCAGAAATTTTCAGAAAAATTGAAAAAATTGCTACATTAGCACTTCTTTTTTCTTTTCCAGACTGAAAGTCATTCTGTTACTTTAGGAACATAAAATATGACTATGGACATTTTTACTTGGCATGAAATTATCACAACTAGCATATTAATTAATTTATTTATTAATAACATTTATACCCTGCTCTCCCTGCAATGCAGACTCAGGACAGCTCACAGTCAATACATAAAATACAGTTAAAACCACATAAAACCATATAAAACAATTCCATTATTAATACAGTTTTATAAGGTGCTGAAGATAGTTACTCAAGATGGCTTATTTCAATGTACTCTCTAAAAATCCTTCTGCTCAAAATCTTCCTGCGGTTAAAACCAAAAGCCAGGGCTCTATAATGGTGGCACCCTAGCTGAAGCCTGGCAGAAGAGCTCCGTCTTGCAGGCCCTGCGGAACTGCAAAAGGTCCAGCAGGGCCCTAATCTCCTCCAGGAGCTCGTTCCACCAGGATGGGGCCACCACCGAGAAAGCCCTAGCCTTGGTAGTAGCAAGCCTGGCCTCTTTTGGGCCATGGAGGGTCAATCAATTTTGAGACCCCGACTGAAGTGCTCTCTGGGGTATATATATGGGGAAAGGCAGTCCCCTTAAAAATATAGTGTATCCAAACAATTATTACAAGCAGAATACCCACCCACATGCAAAAACAAAAAATGGAATCTTTTTCTTTTCTTGTGACAATAATATCTCCTACAGGAAGAAATGCATCTTGTTCTTGCATTGGAGAGTTGAGTTTGTAACCTAGGACTTGCTTGTCCTCAGTGCACAGAAATTAGATCAATCTGATACCATACATATTTTTAGAAATGATTTGGAAAATATTTGAACACCTTGTCTTAAAGTATGTTATTCATGATATTAAAATAAAACATTCCATAATCAATTTTTTTTCTTTTCTTTTTTCAATTTTTCTTTTTTCAATTTTTCAGAAAAAAAACAAAAAAGGCTTCAGGAAAAAAAGGGGGGATGGTTTCCCCCCGAATTTTTCCGGTTTTTTCCTGGGCCTTCACATCTCTAGTTTCAGGTTTGTTTCATCTCAGCTTCAGATATCTACAGTTCAAATCCTATTGCACTGTTTTTTTAGATGTCCCATCCTGTTGATTGTATTTTATTTATATTATGTAACCTGCCTTGGGAGCTGTGGTGGCTCAAGTGGTTAAGACGCTGAACTGCAGGCTGTGGAAGGTCAGTAGTTCAGCAGTTCAAGACCCGGGTGCCGTAAGACGGGGTGAGCTCCTGTCTCTAGTTCCAGCTCCTGCCAACCTAGCAGTTCGAAAGCAAGAAATTGCAAGTAGATAAATAGGTACCACTTCGGTGGGAAGGTAACAGCGTTCCGTGCGCCTTGGTGTTTAGTCATGCCGGCCACATGACCACGGAAACATCTTCAGACAGCGCTGGCTCTTCGGCTTTGCAATGGAGATGAGCACCGCAACCCTAGAGTCGGATTTGACTGGCTTTCGAGCAAGGGAACATTTACCTTTACCTTTAACCTGCCTTGAGTTTCAGTGAGAAAAGCAGATTATAAGTAACATCAATGAAGTGTACGTTTACAGATTTAACAGCATTCCATATAAAAACTAAGACAAACTATAACAACTACATTATTTTTGTCTCACCTGCTGAGCTAGGTGATGGTATCCAATGGGGTCCCAGTTTTTAGCCCCAAAGCCACAACTTTATGAATGGCAGTTCCATTACAAAAATCCAACCTAATGCTGGATAATAAACACACAATTCCATCCATACCATTCAAGGTTCTGATATTAAAGGCCAAGACTGCTTGAGGCCAATGTATCTTAAGGACTACCTACTCTCCTATAAACCTACCTGACCACTCCATTCATCTTCAGAGGCCCTGCTTTAGATGCAATCTAAGAAAGAGCCTTCATCTGTCTCTTTATGTTGTTGTTTTCTACCAGTGGATGAAGAATTTGTTGTTTTGTTTGGTGTTCCCTCACTAATTTGCACTGGACTTCATCATTGTTCGTTTGCCTCTGTATTTATATGTTTTATTAAACTGCTTTAAATATTTTGTAAGTGTTTATTTGTATTTTAAATGCTGTTTCAATGTTTTGACTGTTTGCTGCCTTGGAGACACTAAACTGAGTGGCAAGGCGGCATACATCCTTATTTCAGGTTGTAGTGGTACCTCTATTTCCAACACCTCTAATAACATTTTCTTAACCTTCTCCCAATAATCCCTGGCTTTTGCACAAGTCCACCACATGTGGAAGTATGTACCAGTATTTTGCTGACACTTCCAACAGATATTTTTTTGTATCTGCAGATTAAGGATGTATGCCGACAAAGGCGGCATACATCCTTAATCTGCAGATACAAAAATACTGTCAAGGAGCAGAAAAATATGATCCAACATTTGAGTCTAGAGAACCAGAAATATCCACTTTTAAATCACATTTCCGTAATCCTGCAGAGTGTGATGGCTACAGAGGGGAATGAACTAAAATTTGTGACAAATTTTGGTTGTTTCAAGCTTTGTGAAGTCAAGTTCATGACAGGTCAACCAGCACAAACTTTCCATGAACTTTGAAGCTGTTTGTGGAGTTAAATTGTGGTGTGTGAGTGGATACATTTCCAGAAAGACTGTCTCCACTCAATCAAGATGTTTACCAAACTTCAAAGCAAAGGGGGAGAAGAAGTTTACCTGTGAGTTTGGTGTAACTGGCTTGTTCCTGAGCCATTTCATAGACTCCTGTGACTGCAGCAATGCAAGTAAAAGAGGAGTAATGTTAAACCACAGAATTTCTGCAGTACAAGCTGAACGGGGGGCATTTTTTCAAGCCTAGTACAACCAGTTCAGTGTACAGAATGCCCAGCAGAATCCAGTACCACTATGGTAATGTACACTCTCACAAGAAATCCAAGCGGGGGCGGGCAGGGTGCAACTCCAGTACAAAGGGTTCCGTGTACAAAATGCCCAGAAGAATCTAGTACCACCGTGGTAATGCAAGCTTAAAAGGACTGATCAATCTCAAACCACAGTGTCACATGCAATCCAAGTGGAGAGGGATTTTGCAAACTCTGTGCAAGAAAATGGGAAAACAAAGGAACACCATCAAAGGGGGTGCCCCTCTTGAAACTGACAAGAGCATCAGAGAAACTGGGGGGATCTCCTGAACCTTTGCTTGTCATTTCCCCAGAAAGCACTTTCCTGGACGTACCTTCTTTGGGGAGCTATAACTCAGATCCTGTAAATCCAATCCTTACCAAACTTGGAGGGCAGGTAGAGGAGAGTAAGCTGGAGATCCCCTACAAGCTTGTTGTCTCTAGCTTGCCGAGGGGTGCATTTTACTGGATCCAGACCTCACAAACACAAACTGGTTCATTTGACACCTAAAAGTTCATGATGGTCCATAGTTCACAAAGTGGGCACACCATGAGCCATGAACCAAAATCCAAACTGCATTTTCCTGGTTTGTGCCCATCCTTAGTGATGGCATCAGTTCATTTTGTGTGAGCTGTGAGCCTAAATATGTTTTTAATAGATTTTTATTAAAAATGGAGAGAAATGACAGAGGATAACTTTGGAGGAAGGTCATACAGGTTTGTATTTGGCAGTATAACATCAAATAATCTTACTTGATCAGTATCCAGCATTTTGGTTGTAAGTATGACATTATTTACATTAAGCCTACTACCAATCCTGTCTAGCTCATGATCCAGATGTTGCCACCCCATCCTACCAGGTCGTATTGACCATATGTTTCCATATATTCAGATTTTGAAATGCATCAACAACAATGCTGAATCCTCAGTGGAAGAGTCCTAGTGTGTATCATATGTTCTCTTACAGTACAGTCCTAAACAGAATTACTCTGGATTTCAACAGACTTAGAATAGTGTAATTCTGCTTATGATTACATTGCTAGTCTCTCACAGCCTTTCTTAAATGACAGTTTCATACAGTTAGCCTTTTCAGTTTGAGAGGAGGTAGAATAACATCCCACCATATACAGAATTGTCAGTTTTACATCTATCATGTATTTTTGTGATTGGTCAAGCTCCAGCACACATGAATAAATGCATAAGAAACACCCAAAGAACTACAGATATGCTTAAATATCAAGTACGAAACATGACTGGTAGAAATGACAGGAAACTTCCAAGATTTCAACAGTTAGTTCTCATTTATGAATAATCAGTGCTAAAAATACAGTACAGGAAGTGGAGCTTTCAGTCAGGGTATGCCTGAATCTGGTAATCCCATTAAAGAATCAGTGCTCGTGTAACTGATAGAATAAATAAATGTTCTTGTCAGACATCCCTGCCGGGTCCCCTTGGGTTATTGCTCTTTGGTCCTGGGCTTGGAACCCCTGAACAACTCCCCAGACCCTTGGTACTTTGAGGTCATATGTGTACAAGAAACCCAGACCTTATAACAATATATAAAGTTTTATTAACTTATTGAAATATTGACTATGCAGTACAGTCTCTACAGCTTAACAGCAAGGCAACAAAGAAGCTAACTTTTTTCTCTAATACACTGAATATTTTGGTATTAGATGGTAAACCTTCCTGCAGCATAAAATCCATAGAGTAGCATAAAAGTGTTCAGTATTGCAGTCCATTGTGATGAGGTGTAACATATTTAGGCAAACTAGCATGGTGTTAGCATAGTGACAGCATGGCTTCCTCTGGCCTTATTATACCTTTTTACCCTCTGGCATCAGGTGGTCTCTTGGATCCAACTAGTGTTCTTCTTTGGTGGAACTTTCCAGAGGATGTTGGCAACTGCTCCTAATTCCCCCCCCCCATCTGATTATACAACTGAGCACAAGTTTCCGTGAATAATCAACTACCACATTCTTAAGTTTGGCCTTGAAAGAGATGATGGTAGCTGCAGGAACACTGAAATCATGAACACTTGCTAGCCGGACTAGGCCTTCAAATATTCATGTTAACCCACGAGGGGAGAATAGGGTGCTTGGCCTCACAGTTCTGTACAGAAGCATCAAAGATATTTCAATATGCAAAGCATTCTCTTATTCCATTGTTCACCTTTCCTAACACATCACCCTCATTTTTGTTTCTGCAGTGCAATGCAGTCCTTCTTGCTACTAAATTGCCAGACTGGCTCACAGGCTTTAAACCAGGGGTGTCAAAACTCATTTGTTATGAGGGCCGGATCTGACATAAATGAGACCTTGTTGGGCCAGGCCATGTGCATCATAAAATGTAATGCCAGGTAGCGGAGATATAAACTTTATAAAGGACACAAACACAAAGGGTTTTTTTTAACTTAAAATAAATACATGCTTAAAACATTAGCTCTGTAAGCTGCAAACCTACTTTTGATTTATTGACATTCACCACAGAAATCTCATGCTGAGAGTTCTGTCTTGGACCCAGGTTAAAACATGAAATGGCTGAGTGATTAAGAGAGTCTGACGAAGCAAGCTATGATGCATCAGCAGCAGCAGAACTGGAAGCAGGAAGTAGCCAGTAGCCTGATGGAAACCCTCCCGGAGCCTCATCTGGCCCCCTGGTTGCATATTTGACACCTCTGCTTTAAACCTTAGTACTGAAGCAAGATGGGAAAAATGCTTTGTGGCTACACTGTTACCTTACAATGTTTGTTTCTTGCTGTTGCACAGGTAAGTCACGCATGGCAAAGCTAAAAAGTTAGTCTGTATTCAAATGAGGTGTCTTGTAAAATTGGATACAGTTGGGTAGCTCTGCCTGATTTGCCAAATGTTGGATGGGACAGGTTTGGAAAATTAATAAATAGAAGTGAATTTATTCCCATCCTGCAACAGGATACTCTTTTAGCTGCGATGAAAGAGCAGATTTAAAAGGAAGTTAGAGACTGTATTTATTAACATAAAGAATTAATATTTAATGATCTTATAAGCAAAAAAGACTACTTCCTTAAAAGCAAAATCATTGACATCTTATCGTACCTCCATAAATCAAAAAGCAATGAATAGCTAGTATTTAAAACTGTAATTAAGAATACTATAATAAGATCATCAGTCAAATATGCCCTTTGCTCCGCAGTCCATTTAAACATATGTCACCTTGACCTGTAACATACCAATAGACCATTTTTGGGTCAATATAAAGCAAGAGTATGCTAATTTATTCAACTGGTGTTCAAGGGTCTGAATCAACATTAGAAATCTAACTAGTACTTGCTATTCTGTTATTGACAAAAGAAGCATATTTAAATGATAACAAGTGCTTATGGGTGTCGTTTTGAAGCTAAATTGTTCCCCAAGGATATCTTCACAAAAGCATCTCCATTTAAAGGTCATTCATTGCCAAATTATGAACAACTGTTGCATTTATAAGCGGAAACTCACTCGTTTGTAGTTCTAGTCATCAATTTAAAGTGGCAACAAAAAGTTTAACTGTTGACTGGTATTAAATGAAGAAAAAAACCATATGAACATGCAGCGTCACTAAAAAGAGAGGCCTAAATATAATCTCATGGTCGAAATGGGGGGGGGGAACCATTTCTCAAAAATATATTTTTATTTTTATTTATGTAAAACATTTATTAGCTGCCTTTCTTCCTTATAGAGCTCAAGGTGGCTTGCAATATAAATTACATAAAATAGCATACATAAAAATACATAAAACCAAAATTTAAAATCACAGTTTAGGGCTGCTTTAATTAAATGCAGTCCTAAATAAAAATGTCTTCGGCTGCCTCCTAGGTGCACCTCCAGGTGCACCTCCCTGGGGAGGTTGTTCCATATCCGTAGGGCTGCCACTGAAAAGGCCCTCTCTTGCGTACCCATCGAATGAGTTTCTTTGATTCATGAGACAGTCAGGAGGACTTCTCCCTAAGATATTAATCTGAAGACAGGCCTTCAGATACCCTGGGTCCCAAGCCATGCAGGGCACTAAGGGTCAAAACCAACACCTTGAACTAGGCTTGGGAGTGGATACATACTTCAAGGGTAGCCGCATGCACAGTGCATTGCAATAGTAATTGCTGGTTTACAACAAGCCACATATTAGAAACTTGATTTTTTGTTATAATGATACTGGAGGGGCCTACTTTGTGAATGGGAAATCAGATTCAAATGTGGAATAGTGGAAGACAGAAAGAAACATACAAGTGGAAACAGAAACTAGGATTAATCTTAAAAAGTCTAATCATATCTTTAGCCAAAGTTCATCAGCTAGGAGAGAAATGTCATAGGATAAACACTATGTATGTTTAAGACAAAAGCCACAAGTATTTTAAGGTCTAATTATAATTTGTGCTTCTGCCTTACCTTTCTGGCTTCAGACAGTTTTATAATCACTGTCTCACATAACCCCACTTTTGAACTACTCAATTCTACAAGCTACAACGAGTCTAAGGAAAGGTACTGTCTTATGTAACAGGGAACTACTCGTCAGCCAAAGCAAATCTTCCACTTTCCAACTTCTGTTCTTATTCCGGCCTAGTTCAGAGACAATGAATTTTCATTTGGGTTATGGATGGGGGAGGGTGCTTGCATGACAATAACAAAAATTCCTGC